>NC_043957.1:33959918-34014918 GCF_902148855.1 Sphaeramia orbicularis
GAATCACCTGTGTTCAGTGAACAGGTAGAACCAACACATGACAGGACTTTTACTTTAGGGAGCTGGGATTCTCCACCACTGGTGAGCTGGAGGTCCAAACTGTTAGGTACCCTGGAGGGGTATTAGTCTGCTCTGCTTACTTTTTCACTTGTTAAAGAAACTGTTTATGGCACCAGTGACCACAAAAAACAAACAAACAAACAAACCAGCAAACAAACAAAAAGGCATTATCCCAGTAGACCTCGGTGCTGCAAAGAGCATCTGCTACTGTTGACAGGAAAGCTACAATTGTATACAAGGCTGGATTGTTGAAAGAAAGAAAGAAAGAAAGAAAGAAAGAAAGAAAGAAAGAACAGAATGAAAGAAAGAAAGAACAGAATGAAAGCAAGACAGAAAGAACAGAATGAAGGCAAGAAAGAAATAAGAACAAAATGCAAGAAAGAACAGAATGAAGTCAAGAAAGGGTAAAAGAAAGAAAGAAAGAAAAGAATGAAAGCAAGAAAGAAAGAAAGAAAGAAAGAAAGAAAGAAAGAAAGAAAGAAAGAAGCAGACAGACAGAAGCAGACAGACAGAATCAGACAGACAGACAGAATCAGACAGACAGAATCAGACAGACAGAAGCAGACAGACAGAAGCAGACAGACAGAAGCAGACAGACAGAATTAGACAGACAGAAGCAGACAGACAGAATTAGACAGACAGAAGCAGACAGACAGAATCAGACAGACAAAGGCAGATAGACAGAAGCAGACAGAAGCAGACAGACAGAAGCAGACAGACAGAAGCAGACAGAATTAGACAGACAGAAGCAGACAGACAGACAGAATCAGACAGACAGAAGCAGACAGACAGAAGCAGACAGACAGAATTAGACAGACAGAAGCAGACAGACAGAATCAGACAGACAAAGGCAGATAGACAGAAGCAGACAGAAGCAGACAGACAGAAGCAGACAGACAGAAGCAGACAGACAGAAGCAGACAGACAGAAGCAGACGGACAGAAGCAGACAGACAGAAGCAGACAGACAGAAGCAGACAGACAGAAGCAGACAGACAGAATCAGATAGACAGAAGCAGACAGACAGAAGCAGACAGGTCACTTTTGCTTGGAGCCTGAAATAATGAAGCCGGTGTGTGTCCTCATTGTGTCTGGGTGGATGCACTCCCACCTTGGACCACCACCTCTATCCTATATCTGTCAACATGGAAATGAACCTGAGCCTCATGTTAACGTGGACACAGCCTTAGCGCTCTGATATTAGCTACATGTGCGATTATGAACCAAGAACTCAGTGAGCCAACATCACAGATAAGACAAGACCACCCTCAACCACGAGCATATTAAATCCAGGCTGTTATTTGCCAACAAAAGCATATGGGCTAATATCAGCTGTCTACCACCACACTGTAATGCTGAATGGCTGTAATCTATATAGGCAAAAATTGACTGATAAGCGCCTTTATGCTCAGTGTAGGATTTAATTAAGTGGCCCAAAATGTAATCAGCTTGAAACTCTGCACACCAGTGAATCATACACCATACATCCACAGTTAATATTTTCAGATTAATCATGTCTAACTACTAAAAAACGTACTTATATCCATTTGTATTCCATTTGAGTAACTGAATCTACAGGCAGCTACAAGCACACACAGACCAAAGACATTAGCAAAACACAACAGTCCCATAGCCAGAATCTGGAGATGTTTCTTGCACATGTTAGTTACCTGTCACATCAGTTAAAGATAACAAGCAGAAACTAACAAACTAAGTAGAGCATAGCATTAGTGTCAGCTCCACTTTTTTCCATGGCCTCGTTTAATCCACCGTCTTGTCCCACTTCTCCTATATATTTTCTGCCTATTTGCTGAACTTCTTGTTTCTTCTGCTCCCTAATAGACTACAAGCAGGTGAATACTTTTTACAACCTTGCAAAACAAGTTCTTGGGAATAATCAGCGGCGCTATGAGCTTGAGCTGACATGTTTATTTGCAGCCGTTACGGTCTGGCTCCGATAACGGACACGCAAGTAACAGCCGTTTACTAAAGTTTATTTGAAATAATAAGAAATTTAACCAAACCGACAGAAAGACCAACTGTTTGATTCAAGCACCCAGAATGTAGCTGAAGTAGGGATGCAAATGATCGATTAATCCATTAATCATTAGTCGGTTGACCTTATCGATCGATTTACGATTAATTGATAAGCGGCGATTTTTCTAAGAACCTGAATTTCTCTTTCGATAGGGTCTATAACAGGGGTGTCAAACTCATTTCAGTTCAGGGGCTACATTCAGCTAAATTTGATCTGAAGTGGGCCGGACCAGTAAAATATTAACATAATAATATATAAATAATGTCAACTTCAAAATTTTCTCTATGTTTTAGATTGAAAAAAGTTAAATTAAACAATGAAAATGTTTACGTCTACAAACTACCCTTTCAGACAATGTGAATAACATGAACAAACTGAAAGAATAAGTGTAATTTTAACAAATATTATGCTTCAGTTTATCATTTTCACATGTTCATTATAACTTACAGATCACTACAAATACACAAAACACTTAATATCAGGCAGAATATTGTTAAAATTGTACTTACTTTTCTTAAAACATTTCAGGTGGTTTATATTTGTTCAGGTTACTCACATTTTTCTGTGAAATTATACTTTGTTTTAGTGTAAATACATGAAAATATTTGCATTTACAAACAGAGAAATTTGGATTTGTGAATATTTATAGATTATGATAGTATTTTTACTGGTTTGACCCACTTGAGATTGAATTGGTCTGACTGTGGAACCTGAACTAAAATGATTGTTAATATCTTTGCGTAATTTTTGCATTTCACAACTTCATCCCAAGGGCCAGACTGGACCCTTTGGCGGGCCGGATTTGGCCCCCGGGCCGCATGTTTGACACCTGTGGTCTATAAGAATAAAAGCTAAATAATGTTTATATACTTCATGAAAAAACTTGTCATACACTGGTCTGTAAGGAAAATGCTTCCAGAATAAAAGTAATGAAATTTTACCACGAGAGTCACTGATAAAGAAAAATCAAGTAAAAAATGCTGGTTGGCTGAACTTTCCAAGATACAGCCTTGGGTCAAAATGTGAAATTCAAGAATTAACGAGAGAATGGGTTTGACTCAAAAGGAATATTTGTCTCAGAGCTACAAGATCTACTTCAAAACACTGTCTGCACATTTGAATACATTCACTTTACAGGTTCTGTTTAGTGGAAGATTTATAAAACTATTATATAAATGTACATAAACCAATATATATGTGTAATAACACTTAATCATATACATATAAAACATCAGCAACCGGCACTTTTGTCATTTATTTTCCAATTAATCTTATTAAAATACGTAACATTTAGTACATTTAATGTCTGAAGCAAATCATTTCTAAAAAATTGTACAGGGTGGGGGGAGCAAAATTTACAATATTTTGAGGCAGGGATTGAAAGACAGTGTATGACCAATTAGTTTATTGAAAGTCATGTGAATTTATTTGCCACAAGAAAATTTACAAAATAGAAAATGTTTTTATTCTGTGTCCTCCTTTCTCAATAACTGCCTTCACACGCTTCCTGAAACTTGCGCAAGTGTTCCTCAAATATTCGGGTGACAACTTCTCCCATTCTTCTTTAATAGTATCTTTAAGAAAGTCGACATTGCTGTGTGATGTTCTATTGGTACCATGTTCTAAAACGCCCCAAATAGCAGAATCCAGAGGGTTTAGATCTGGGCTAGAAGGCGGCCATAAACATGATTCCCAAAAATTGCTAAAGTTGGATTTGTTGCTGTTGTCAACAAGTGTTTTGGTGTTCTTGTGTAAGATTTTAACTTCAAATCATATTTCACTGCATTTCTAACGGTCTTGTTGTCTACCTCAAGTTCAATTGCCATTTTTCTCATGGATTTGGTTGGATCCTTTTGGATTTTGGATTTGAGAGCTTTAATAAAAGCTTTGGTACGTTTTTTGTTGCTTCCTCCACTTCCAGACTTTCTCGTAATAGTTTTGCTCATAGTCATTCTCTTCTTTACATTATAAACAGTCTTTATGGACACTCCAACTATTTTTGAAATCTCCTTTGGTGTGACGAGTGCATTCAGCAAATCACACACTCTTTGACGTTTGCTTTCCTGATTACTCATATGGGCAAAAGTTTCTGAAAAGGTATGGATAATAGTGTTAGGTATGATTATGACATCAATATATGTTTGGTTTCAAAACAATTGACATAGTGCCTGCTGAGAAAAAACAACTAAATGTTCATTGTAAATTTTGCTTCTCCACCCTGTAAACCAGTGATATTCCTTCCTGTCCTGTATCCAACAGGATACAGTACAGGTAATGACATTTATGGAGTAGAACTAAAGAAATTCAGTAAAATAAATGGATCTGAAGAGGGGCAGTTTAGAACAAATGGACATTTCTGACTTTGCATCACTGACATGATGGAGCGAGATTTAAGCCGAGATACCCCCCCACACACACACCCCCGCCATTTTCACGTGGCCACTGGAGTGACTGTGGGACATACCTGTGGCTCAGGTGCGTCATGGCCGCCTACTGCTGATACCACAAATCCCGCCGTGGAAAAGGGCAATTAACCAACAATTAATAATTTAATCATGCAAATTCTTATCGACAATTAATTGATAGTCAATTAATTGTTTACATCCCTAAGCTGAAGCTGGAAGAAGAAAGAGAGAGTGTGAAACAAAGAGCCTGTTTATATAGCTACCGACATCACAGCGATAAGCACATACAGTCGCGGAAATAATTATTAGACCACCCCTTGTTTTCTTCCATTTCTTGTTCATTTTAATGCCTGGTACAACTAAAGGTACATTTGTTTGGACAAATATAATGATAACAACAAAAATAGCTCATAGTGGTTTAATTTCAGAGCTGATATCTAGACATTTTCCATGTTTTCTTGATAACACTGGGTAACAAAAAAATGTTTTTTGCAAGTTGTCTAGGTTTTTTCAACTGAATTAGGACCATTTTGCACCGCTAAATCCAAAAATGACATCTGTTTTTCTCAATCAAGTCAGGGTTTTTTTGCTAATTTGATTTTGAAAAATTTGATCTTCTCACAAAATTGATTACATTTTTGTGACTTTATCAGTTGATTTTTTTATATAGTTCTCACCCAAAATAGGTTTTAAGAGAAAAAAAAATCATTTTCTAACAGGATATATTTATTAAGTGTTACAAACTGTAGCAGAATATGTCAGGCTTATTTTTGCAAGATCTTCTAGTCGAAGCCATTTCATTCACCTGTAATATTAAAAAAACACATTAATCATAAATTGGCAAAAGTAAAATCTTCAGAACTCGTTTATTGCAAGAAATATGAAAGAATTTTGTATCATATGATGTGAAAATGCCCATAAATGTAAGCAAAAATGTTAAAAAGCCAATATGTAGCATAGTTCAGAAAGTTGACCTGATTGAGCAAAATTAATGTGATTTTTGGATTCAGCACACCAAAATTATCCTAAATCAGCTCAAAAAACTTAAACAATAAATTTGTTGTTGACCAGTGTAATAACCAAAATCATTTCCGTTCTCTATCTATCTATCTATCTATCTATCTATCTATCTATCTATCTATCTATCTATCTATCTATCTATCTATCTATCTATCTATCTATCTATCTATCTATCTATCTATCTATCTATCTATCTATCTATCTATCTATCAGTTCAATATCTATGTCATTGCATTGACAAAAACAATGCTATTATTCATTCCATGTTTTGTTTTCTGTGTGTTTTAGTCACATGATCCACACAGGAGTTAGTACTTGATTGCATAACCATTCTTTTTGATGACTTTTGATGGTCTAATCATTTTTTTTCCATGACTGTATAACTGTGTTTGTGGAAGTAGCTTTTGCTGAACTAAATGGTAGTGTGTCAAAGGATGACGTTTGCATTTTTTTGGAGTATGGATTTCCAACCAGACATCTGGCCAACATCTCCCCACTCCTTGACATTTATTCAGAGCATCGAAATTTCCATAAATGTCACTCATAAAGAGTAAATCCCTTGAAGTCATACATCTTCCCGGTATTTTGTTAGTCAAATATAATGCGGTTATAGCTGCAAGACTTGGAACTTTTAATATTTATACAAATGTATCTATAAATGTCACTAGAGTGAGATTAAATTGCAATGTTTTTTTTGGTTTTTTTTTACTATTTGTGCTTCTGGATGTACTCATTACTTTTACCCACCAGGTTGCTCAGCGGATAAAAATGTTGGATTTGGTTTTATGGGAAAATCTGTGCCAACATGACAATAGGTGAAAACAAGTAAGATGCTATTTATCTGTCTTTTGCAGGCATTCAGCGAAGAGTTGATGACCCAAATCTAAGTCCCCTCGCTTCAGAGGCATTACAGGGCATTTGTATGTGTGTGCTTGTGCTGGTGTGTGTAGTTTGTGTGAGGTGAGCATAGCGCCTTAAACCTGAGCACAAAACAGGTAATGTTTGCATCTTGGGACATGGAGTGTTCATTTTAGTGTTATGTAAATGGGTGTGTGTCTGTCTGTATTAGTGCTTGTATTCATGAATGTGTGTTTGTCTATCTCTCCCCACACCTGTGTGTTCAGGGATCCATGACTGGCTGTTTTTACACATGCTGTGTGTGGAAACCGCACTGCATGTTTTCTCACTTTCTCATGGAACTGTGGAACTTTGACCACACGGATACACGCATACACACACACATACACACACATAGACACAGTATCAGGGCGCTACTTATTCAGTGATAAAAGGCGAGCCAGAGGGAACCCAGTAATTGAACTCCAGTGAGCGGAGCTTGGAAGCACTGTGCCGTATCCAGGGTAATAAGAAAAAAAAAGTTATTATTCACCTCAAAGACAAACACACACATGCATACACGTATATACACACTCAACTACATTTGAATACTCACAAAAAAAATACACTTACACAACAAGAACAACAACATATCAACACCACAAAGCCCACACGTCTGTAGTTTGTAGTTCCAGACTTTTCCACAAAACCAACTTTGAAGGATGATAAAGATCAGAGTATGGAGCTGTTGCATAAGCAAATAAACTTTGAAATTATTGACTTTCACACTCTCTACCTCCTGCTGTTGTGCTGAATAAATGAGAATCTCTCTCTCTCTCTCTCTCTCTCTCTCTCTCTCTCTCTCTCTCTCTCTCTCTCTCTCTCTCTCTCTCTCTCTCTCTCTCTCTCTCTCTCTCTCTCTCTCTCTCTCTCTCTCTCTCTCTCTCTCTCTCTCTCTCTCTCTCTCTCTCTCTCTCTCTCTCTCTCTCTCTCTCTCTCTCAAGATGAATTCAGTATGATCACAGTCGCAGGAAGGAATCCACAATAGGTTCTGCTATCAGTCTGGAACTGCAATACTGCCGCTCATGTACACATGT
Source organism: Sphaeramia orbicularis (assembly GCF_902148855.1). Taxonomy (NCBI): domain Eukaryota; kingdom Metazoa; phylum Chordata; class Actinopteri; order Kurtiformes; family Apogonidae; genus Sphaeramia; species Sphaeramia orbicularis. The sequence continues at coordinate 33,967,375 of NC_043957.1, forward strand.
ACACACAAAACAAAAGAGAAAAGACGACACGCACGCACACTGCAGCAGGGATACGGAGTGTGTGAATGCTCTCACAGAATTACTACTGGTTTGCATTCATTCTTTCTGCCTTCAGCCTTCTCTTGGGACCCACATGCACACATACAAACACTGAACATGTAACACGCCAGCTGGACTGAAACATAATCTTCTTCCCAAGATGCAATCATCCATAGTTCAGTTTAATCTCAATTCAGCCGCCACACCGATACATAAAAACCCCGACTGTTATTATCAGAAGACGTATTGATTCTGTGTTACTGAAACCACATTGATCTATTCCCTCAGATTGCTTGCATGTGTGTGTATGTGTGTGTCCAAATGATGAAAAGGAAAGCAGTCATCTATCGTAGCTACATGCTATCTGCAACGTACCTATAGCTACCATTATGGACAACATCCCCGACCTTCATCAGTTCACTGCAGGTGCGCTGTCCTCGTGAATTTAAAGCCTACTGCGTACAGCGTCATGTGGGAAAATTATTTGTTTCATTTACACCGATCTATAGAAACACATAGAAAGAGGTAACTATACATATAGAACACTTTTTCAGTCAGGGAAGCTACAAATGGCCTGCTCATTTAACAGTTATATAAGGTCTCAAATTGTGTGTAACTCTGCATTTGAGCATATATGTGTGTATGAGAGAGAAAAGAGGGGGACGGAGAAAGGCACAGAGCGAAGGCAACCTAGCATTTACAGTCTCTCAATCAATGTACAGTAAGACATTTAACATAGAGGAAACTGTTAGCGTGGCATGAATCGCTATTAAATGTCAAGAAACGCAACATCTAATGGTACAGTAATTGTTGGATGTGATAAAGGTGTCACAAGGTTAATAAAACACTTAAGGGCAAAACAAACAAAACAAACTGAATGAACTCATACATTACATTAGACTTATTTTATTTATAAGCGCCTTTCAAGACACCCAAGGACACTGTACAACAAGATAAAAAAACTCAAGCTTGCAGTTATGTTTTTTTTTTTTTTTTTCTGTAATATAACACTTCATCACTGATTTCAATAACACGACTTTTTCCTGTTCACCTTAACTTATCACCAATGTTATTATCGTTAACGAAAACAAACAAAATGACGAAAACTAGAATCGAAAGAAAATTTTTGTGAACTGAAATAAATAAAAATTATAGTTAAAAGAAAAAACGATAATTAACTGAAAGTGTATGGTGTGCTTACAAAACTAACTAAAACGTATATAAATTACGGATAAAATTCCCTTCGTTTTCATCTTTCCCTTGTCTTTCATCTTCAATGTCGGATTGATACGAAATCGATTTATTTCGCTCTAGCAATTTTAGCACCATAACACTTCACGGTCCGTCACTTCTCATCACTTGTTGTTTAGAGTCGTCTTCTCATCTCCACTCTACCTGGAAACATGGAGAATGAAGCTGGGAGAAAGCAGCAGAGTCCTGTATGGGATGTATTTGAATATGACAGCGAAGAAAATAAAAGATATGAAAAAACTAAAACTAATACTAAAACTAAACAAAAACTAAGCATTTACAAAAAAAGGAAAACTAATAAAACCTAGCAAACCTGCTCTAAAAACAAATTAAAACTAACTGAATTAGAAAAAAAAAGTCAAAACTAAATAAAACTACACTATAATGAAAAATCCAAAACTATTATAACCTTGCTTATCACCAGTACCAGATACCGTTCATACCGTAGCTTGTACCTACATAAAAACAAGCACATCTAAGCTAATGTGAAGTACAAATTGTACAGTGTGGACCTGGTATTAAAGGAATAACGATATTTGGGGAAATTGATGTTTTGTGAAATTGCTTTCTTGCTGAGAAATAAAGGAAACGATCGCTATTTTCATATATGCGCTGCTTTCTTTGGCTTGGAATGAAGACTATAATCTAGGAAAACAGACATAACCACGCAAGTTTAGTTATTTAGACACTCTGTTTTCTGTATTAATCTATAAAAACATCAGCTAAAAAACATAGCATATACTATATACCAGACCTGGGCATTGTACGGCCCCCAGGCCACATGCAGCCCGATAGCTGACCCTGACTGGCCCCCATGAGGTCACTGGCAAATTAAAAGTCAATGCAAATATATATCATCATTTACTTTTAAATTGATCCACAGATGTTAACTGGTAAAGACCTATCTTGTAAAATATAAGAAAAATATTGATACTTTTTGTTGTTTTTGCAGCAACGCACAGGAAACAATATGTCATTTGTTTTGGGATTGCACCTACACACATATATTTTGGATTTATTTAAATAATTTCATAAACACCATAATTGATGCTTCATGTAAATTGAACTTTTAACATGTTTTATTTGGCCTTTCACAGATTGATAAAATAAATCCAGAAAAATATATATCATCAACCTTTTAGTAATATTTGCCAATTTCACATTCATTGTACTAAATTTGCACACCAGCGTCCAAACATTATTTGTTTTTAAAGCACTTTTTCCATTTATTTAGACAATTTGAAGAACATTATAAACTCTAAAGCAAATGAAATTTAAAAAAAAAAAAAAAAAAAAAAAAATATATATATATATATATATATATATATACATATATATATATATATATATATATATATATATATATATATATATATATATGTCAAGTATATAATCTTATATAATCTTATTTATTTTATTTTTCATTATTTTACCTACATTTGTTTCTATATACTGGAATGTAAAATATATTGTGAAATGTGACTTCAATGTGAAATCATCATAATAGATGCAACCAATATAACAACACTGCTTTTATTTTGAAGGATCTGCTAAATTAACGTGTTTGTTTTTTTTTTTCGCACGCACTTTCCGAACTTAGCATAAGGCTAATGCACTGATTGGTTTATCGGTCAGCTAATGCTAAAAAAAAACAAAAACAGAAAGACTGATTTAGAATGCAGAGATTTTAACAAGACATGAACTGGAAGTGTTTTTTTTTTACTGAAGTCAAAGGTAAAGAAAATAAACTGAGATATACAAACAAAGGAGGATAGATTTATTGTTTTTCATGTGCAGTTAATGTGGAGCTGGTTTTGTACATTTTCTAAAATGTTTTTTTTTTTTTTTTTGTGAATATTCATTAAATAGTTGTATTCTGTGCTCCACATTTTCATTTTATTGTTTCATTTCTTTTTTTTTTTAGATATACAGGGTGTCCCAAAAAAATTTACATAATTTGAGATGTCCATATCGGACTGACTACGTGGTCAGGAGAAATGATACTTAATAGGATTTATTTTGGACATAAAATGTTTTAGTCTCCCAATTTCAAACAAAAAAAAAATGAATTTCTTATTTAATTTATAAAATTTTCTAACAAATTCACACTGCACATTCACATTTGACTGAGTTTGGGTGTACTTCAATACACAGAATGCCTTTTTTGTTTGCAGTAAACGGTATGTCTATTCCTGAAAGCAGAGCAATAAAAAATATTACACTTTTTTAAGCAAAAGGAGCAAAAAAATTTGAAACAAATTATTAGCTGATGAAATGATGTCAAATTTTGGGGACACCCTGTGTATTGAGCAGAGCTGGAGGTGTATTGGTCCGGCCCTTAAAGGTAAGGTGCGAGATGTTTTGCTGGAGCATTTTTTACTATATGGCTTAAAATCCCCTTCACACCCTGATCACAACCAATCAATTAAATGCTCTAACACAAAATTTTTAAAAAATTTAGTCACCTGTGGAACGGATAGAACTGAAAAAACACCATCCAATCATTTTGAGCGCCCAGTCGAAATGATTGAACGGTGATATGTCTATCAAACTCAACTACCATTTGTCCCTCCCCCCTCTGCTCGTACTCCTCTTCGTGCATGAATCGTGCGTTCTCAGAGGTTTGGAGCACTTATTCAGGAAATGAAGCCAGAGCCAGAGCTTGGCTATATTAGTTATATTAGGATGGAAAGTTCACCAGCAAACTGTTTTGTTACAACATATTAAATCAGTAGGAAATATAACATTAGTCGGATAAGTATGAACTGGGGCTGTTCTGTAAGAGCGGGGGGACTGAATGAGGTATGCATGGATCAGAGCTGGAGCCAGGGCCGTAGATGGCGAATTGTTGCTGTGCAATGCATGTGAACCCTCGGGAACAAGCCAGTACTCTGGAGGCGTGGCTTTGGGGGGACGTCTAAAGAAAGGGGTTTGGACTTTTGAATTGAGTATTTTCAAAACGTAGCTTGCTCGAACTGTTTTTCTAAAATCTCGTACCCCACCTTTAACAACTGTCCAAGTTTCTCATGTGGCCCCATAAGAAAATGAATTGCCCTATATACATAGTATGTACATTTTTTTCTATGATGGCAACCATCATAAGAGGAAGCAATTGATCTGCTTTATTTTTTATTTCCTAAAATATAAAATATTAAAAGAAAAATATGAAACATTTTCCTTTAAAACTAACCAAAACCAAGTATTTAGATAAGTCACAGGTGTCAAACATGCGGCCCAGGGGCCAAATCCGGCCCACCAAAGGGTCCAATCCGGCCCCTGAATGATTTTGTGAAATGTAAAAATTACACTCAAGATATTAACAATCAATCCTTTTACTTTAGGAGCCATACAAAGCCCTACTTTAGTCTCAAGTGGGTCAGATCAGTAAAATACTACCATAAAAACCTACAAATAATGACAATTCCAAAATTTTTCCTCTGTTTTAGTGTAAAAAAAGTGTAATTCCATGAAAATGTGTAAATTTACAAACTAGCCTTTCACAAAAAAATATGAAAAATTAGAAATGTCCTAAGAGAAGTAAGCGCAATTTTACTAATATTCTGCCAGTTACTAAAATACTTTGTAAATCTGTAGATCCATTGCGATCTGTAAGTTGTAATGCACATTTACAAATGATAAGCAGAGGCAAAATATAGTTAAAATTGCACTTATTTTTCTTAGTAAATTTCAGTTTTTTCATGGTTGTTCATGTTATTCACATTTTTAATATGACATTTTACAGATGGAAACGTTACCATAATGTAATTTTACTTTTTTCACTATAAAGCACATCAAAATGTTTGGAGTTGGAATTATTTATATATTATTATGTTACTATTTTACTGGTCTGGCCCACTTCAGATCATATTGGGAGGATATGGCCCCTGAACTAACATGAGTTTGACACCCCTAAGATAAGTCAAACACAGCACTACACAATAACATTAGTTATTCTGCTCCACTGCACCACTTAAAGTGTGTTTCAGTTCAGCCTAGAAGACAAAACTCTGGGTAAAGAGCACAGCTTGCCGATCAGCCTGTTTATGCCTGTCAACATTTTGCTCTGATATAGTCTGGTTCCTCTCTGGAAGTCTAGAAGTTTTCTCCTCGATACATGAAAGAACAACCTCCGAGCTGTGACTACACCCTGAAAATGACATGTTTTAATGAAGACAAATCTCTTTTTATGTGCGGTTTTCTTTTCTAAGAATTTAGTCATTTCCATACCATAAATGTGCTTCCTCAGGCACAGATGTTCCACCAAAACAACTTTCAACACTGTTTTACAAGTGCACTGTTGCAGCATTCTGCATACAATACCACCCAACCACTAGCAAAACAACCCAGAGAACTTGTACCCCTACACCAGAACAATAGTGGATGGAGCCAGAACTACCTATAGCACACAGAGTGCAAGGATGTGTTGAAATAGGTCTGGATATGCAAGAGGAGATCAGATTCCAATCCAACCCAACTTTATTTGTAAAGCACTTTAACCCTTTCATGCATGAATTACAAGAACCTTAATCCAGATTTTTTTTTTTTCCTTGACTGATTTTATTCCTCTTTAGGCATTAAAAAAATAATAATGCAATAATTTTTTCTTTTTATTAAGCAATTTTTCATGCAGTTGCAAAAATGTCCACTCAGCTGCACACCATGCGTTTAATTTTTGAAGCAAAAAAAACATGTATTTACTGTGAAAACTATGAAATAAAAACATTTTAATGCTGCTAATCGGGTGTTTTCTCACATTTTAACATACTCTAATACTAGTCATTACTTACTTCATTGAGATATCATGCCAAAACAGTCTAATAACAATAACAAGGAATTGATTTACACTCAAATATGTTAGATCAAGTTTATTTAGAACAGCAAAGTTACAGTAATGTTATCAGTTGTAGTGTATGGGATGCATAAGTGTACAATGTGTTGGCTGATATGAAACTAAAACAACAAAACCCATGAATATATAAGAGAACAGCTGTAGAATAACTGTCCACTGTAGTGACCACTATGCATGAAAGGGTTAAAACAACCACAGAGGACCGAAGTGCTGTACAGAAAAATAAATAAAAAACAAAATAAAAGCGTAAAATACAAGAATAGATGAAAAGACATAGAACAACCATAAAAATAAAATAATAATAAATAAATAAAATTACAGAAGAATAGATAAAACCTAAATAAAAGAATAAAATACAAGAATAGAATAAACCATAAATGCTGTACAATTAAAAACAACAACAAACAAGAACAATAAACCAATACCAAATAAAACCACTGAATAAAAATAATCCATTCAAACATCTCAGATCAGGAAGGTGCCTCATTTGTACTTCCTGTTTACACTTCTTTATCGCGTTTTGTAAAATTGAGAGTATGATTATGTGCTCTTTCGAACATAACCATTACAAAGAGAAAAGAAATCATCTTTAATTTCTGTTCATTCTTTTTTTTTTCTCTTTATAAGTGTCTCACTCTCCTCATTCAGTCCACTGCTCCATTCCTGTTTCAGTGACTGGGTAGGTGACAGATGACAGTTTACACAGTCTGGGTTCAAATTCAAGTGAGAAACGTTACGTACTTGCAAAACACTTCACTAGCTTAGTTGTCTTGAACTACCTGATGAAAACTGTAGTGTCCAGAGCACTGAAGGTCAACAGAGTAGCACTTTCAGTTATTTATAGTACCTGGGTTATTGTCTTTAAATGGTCACATTGATTAACTGTGTAATTTGTGCAAATTGTGCATTGAGCCCCAGTATAATTATTCCCATAAGTGAATTCTCCTGCTTCCCTAGATTAAGAGGTCAGAGGTCACGGCCAGAGACTTCATAGAAGTCTGGAGGATGTTAAGAGTGTTGTTGAGGACAGTCTCTCTAATGACTTCAAAGCCCAACACTAAAGATCTAATTTATTTTCATTCAGATTTAATTAAACTGGTGTAAAATCATATTTTCTTCAATTCCAGCCTTATCCATCCCTTTGTGTCTATGGACCCTCTCAGGTGAACCTGCAGGGCTCCTTTCTCCCATTTTTTTCTGTGACATTTCAGAGCAATTAGAATTTTTTTGGCATACCTTATAATTTTACAGCTTACCATATTGTCATTACTGGGAGCACATCAAAAATTCTGAAAAGGGTGCTACTCTGAATAGCGTGAGCATGAATACTAAGTTCTCAAGGTAAAAATGGAGAGGCGAAGCAATTAAAGCTATTCTGAGGTGACTGCGTACTGAATAGTAGAGCACAAAAATATGTTCAAAATGATGATGGGGTCTTTGCAGGCTCAGTATCAGTTAAGAGCTGAAGGATGAAATTAAGGGCATATAGATTTAAAGTTTTTTCAATCAGGGTCAGAACCAGGAAACACATGATAAGGTGTCCATTACTCACATCAATAAAGGAGAATGAGATTAAATGACTGCAGGCTAACAACATTTAATGACATTGACATCAAAGATGCAAGGAAAGAAAAAGGGAGGAGCTGAAGATTAAATCAATGTTACATTTTATGCTGTGAAGCTGATTAATTGAGGGCTTCACAACTTGACAAACTGTCAATGCATGAGGATTTATAGGATATAGATTGTGTCATTTGGAGAAAGTTCATTAAGAAACTAAAAATCGTATCAGTAACACTTTACTTGAAGGTCTAGGTCTAATGCATTAAGCGCACATTCATAAGACATTATAATGCATTTATAATGCATTACAAAAGTCATTACAACAGTTTATGATCATGTACAGGGTGGGGAAGCAAAATTTACAATGAACATTTAGTTGTTTTTTCTCAGCAGGCACTACGTCAATTGTTTTGAAACCAAACATATATTGATGTCATAATCATACCTAACACTATTATCCATACCTTTTCAGAAACTTTTGCCCATATGAATAATCAGGAAAGCAAACGTCAAAGAGTGTGTGATTTGCTGAATGCACTCGTCACACCGAAGGAGATTTCAAAAATAGTTGGAGTGTCCATAAAGACTGTTTATAATGTAAAGAAGAGAATGACTATGAGCAAAACTATTACAAGAAAGTCTGGAAGTGGAGGAAGCAACAAAAAACGTACCAAAGCTTTTATTAAAGCTCTCAAATCCAAAATCCAAAAGGATCCAACCAAATCCATGAGAAAAATGGCAATTGAACTTGAGGTAGACAACAAGACCGTTAGAAATGCAGTAAAATATGATTTGAAGTTAAAATCTTACACAAGAACACCAAAACACTTGTTGACAACAGCAACAAATCCAATTTCAGCAATTTTTGAGAATTCATGTTTATGGCCGCCTTCTAGCCCAGATCTAAACCCTCTGGATTATGCTATTTGGGGCGTTTTAGAACATGCTACCAATAGAACATCACACAGCAATGTCGACTTTCTTAAAGATACTATTAAAGAAGAATGGGAGAAGTTGTCACCCGAATATTTGAGGAACACTTGCACAAGTTTCAGGAAGCGTGTGAAGGCAGTTATTGAGAAAGAAGGAGGACACATAGAATAAAAACATTTTCTATTCTGTCAATTTTCTTGTGGCAAATAAATTGTCATGACTTTCAATAAACTAATTGGTCATACACTGTCTTTCAATCCCTGCCTCAAAATATTGTCAATTTTGCTTCCCCACCTTGTACAACAACTTCTACCAAGGTTAATAAAGTATTATACGTGTAGGCATAATGTATTATAAATTCAGCTTTCATAATGTTTTATACCTCCATACCAAAGGGACAACAGTGTCTGAAGGAAGAATCTCAAGTCCTGGGTTACAATACACATTCTAACTATCATAACTCTAGCCAGTTATAAAGACACAGAGAACTGCTCTGACATGTAGTTTCTGAAACTGAATAATGCCTTAGAAACATCAATACTAAGTTACAGGATGACTTTAAGAGCTTTTAGTAAAGTGACAACACTGTATAAGGTTATTAGCTATTGTATGATATTATAACACAAGTATGATGACGTATGAACAGTATCTGCTGGCTTTAACCCTTTCATGTATACTGGTCACTACAGTGGACAGCTATTCTACAGCTGTTCTCTTATATATATACATGGATTTTTGTTTGTTTGTTTGTTTTCGCACATATCTTTATTAAAGTTTTAAGACACTACATATCTTTTCTGACATGAATTGGTAACATTGTGTAGATCTCCCCTGAGCACCCCCAGAACTACAAGCCCCCCCCCCCCCCCCCACACACACACAATTTATCTGTAAATACATGTTTCTTCGTTTCAAAAATTAAATGCAAGGTGTCCAGCTGAGTGGACATTTTGGCAACTTCATGTAAAATAGGTTCATAAGATCATTTTTATTAGTAGTAGTAGTAGTATGTCTTTTTTTTAACTTTATTTATTTATTTATTTTTTTATATATATATATATTTTGTTTATTTATTTATTTTTCATAAGAAAATTTTCAATTGCATTGTTTTTTTCATGCCTAAAGAGGAATAAAAACACTCAGGAAAAAAAATCTTGATTAAGGTTCTCATAATTTGTGCATGAAAGGGTTAAGTAAAGTGTAAGTCAAAAATTATACATCAAAGTGTTCTTAATAACTCTTTATTTTGCAAAAACAAAACATTAAAAGAACAGAGACAGTAAGTAGGAGTGTTATATGTTCCTTTATACATCAATAAAAACAAATGTAGCAGCTCTAAATCTTTGTTATTTCAAACACATACTGTTTTTTTTTTTTTTTTTTTTTTTTTTTTAATAAATATGAAATCCCTAAAATAGATGGGCATAGGGACGAGTGACAAAATCTAACAAAAGTTTCCCACCTAAAACCTAAAAAAACAAATTCCTTCACACTGCTTTGGTATGGATGTATAAAACATTATGAAAACTGAATTTAGAATACATCATGCGTACACTTATAATACTTTATTAACCTTGGTATAAGTTGTTGTACATGATCATGAACTGTTGTAATGACTTTTATAATGCATTATAATGTCTTATGAATGTGTGCTTAATGCATTATAAACTAGATCTTCAAGTAAAGTGTTACCATAGTATCTATAAGTAGTTGTTTTGTTAGGGTGTGACAACTCAGGGAACACAAACTGTAAATAAATAAATAAATAAATCATCATGTGTTTTCAGCCCCATTTGCACTGGACTGTTATTACCTGGTGATCTTCATCTCCTGTGAATGTACCATGTCTGTATTTTATAATGTTACATGTTGCCACCAATTTCCTGTTTTATTTCACTAAACATAGTATACGTTCTGTATGAATCAGCATCTTTGTGATTTGGTCAGACGTGGAACATTTTTTGCTTCCTCCTCGCATTGATCCAGCCTATTTTCTGGTCAAGGACTATGGAGGCTGTGCTGGTGATGATAAATGAAAGATTTAAAAGTTTCTGGGTGGAAATTCAAGTGAGTCATGTCGCAATAGAGCATGGATATTGACTGAAAAAGCAAACTGAAATCCTTGAGAAAAGCAATATCTCAAATAATGATGACATGGCTGACATGCAGTGTATAGTAAGGAACGTTTTTCTATCTTTCAACAGCTATCTTTACCTTGAAATTGGAGTAAGGGAATAATGTTGGTGAATTCAATTTAAAAAAAAAAAGTACTTTGTGTATATCATATGAAGGTGCTGCATTAAACACACATGAGGGGCTAGTTTCCAAATCACCAAAGGTCCATAGTTGTAGTAGTCGTAGTAATAGTAGTGTAGTTTTATGTCGAGCACATAGAATCAGATAACAAAGAACCATACAACATGGTCAAAGAAAATTTTTCTGCACTTTTAAAAAACTCATTTAACTTTTATCTCATAAAAGTACGACTTTAATAAGTTTTTTAAAACTATGACTTTATTCTCGTTAAATAATGACTTTCTTTCCTGAAATATAACGACTTTATTCTCATATTGACAAGCGTTTTTTTTTGTTTGTTTGTTTTTTGTTTTCTTATGTGGCCCTAATACACCATCGTACTTTGTTAACACACCTTTTCTTCTGTAAATTTTTTACAATAACACAAAACATCCATACAAACCATTCACATACACCAGGCATGCCCAAAGTCCGGCCCGGGGGCCAATCACGGCCCGCGGTCAGATTTTCTACGGCCCACAGCTTGGGTTTTATAATGTATTATTTATGGCCCGCATGGACTGTTGAACAGACTACATGAATCATAAAAGGTTCAAAATACAGTTCCTCCTTTCACCTCATGGTGGCAGCACCACTCTAACTCTATCTGGCTCTGTGACTTTGCCGTGAACCCTTTTCGCTAATTTCTAACCATGGCGCCTGTAAATAAAAAAATGAAAGTTGACAGTGAGGGCTGCCGCTTCCAGGAGAGATGGGAATTACAATTTTTTTGCACTGAAAATCGAAGTGATTGTGTTTGCCTAATTTGTCAACAGACTGTTGCCTTGTTTAAGGAATTCAATGTAAAGAGACACTAGCAGACAGAACATGCTAACGCATACGACAAGCTAGCAGGGAGTGAGCGCTCAGAAAAATTGGAGCAAATTCCAGCTGCTTTAAACTCACAACAGTGACTCTTCATGTGAACCTGAGTTCAATGAATTCACCACCAGGACAGGCTACCAAGTTGCCAGGTTAGTTGCCTCTAACTGCTGGTGTGATGTACTTGTAGATGTGACACAAAATATTACTTTCTGAATGATTTTGTGGAAGACAAGAGTAAGAGTCATATGTTTTCATCTGAAATGTTAACAGACTTTGCATTACTGAGTAATATATGAGTAATGATTACTCATATAAGTCATGTTTAAAATGAATGTGGGGTTAAGATTTTTATCAACTTCTTGGACGTTTCAGATACTCCACACAGTTTGTTCTATGTTATCTGATTCCAGATGTGAAAGGAAGGCAGAAATGTTTTTTTTTTTTTTTTAATTTGTTCACACCTGAGTGGCGTAGATTTGGTTACATTGCCATTTAAAAAAATGATATTGTGACAATGAAAATAAAATTGTTGTAGAACAGCGCTTTTATATGTCATTTTTACTGTTTAAAAAACGTCCGAAGGGACCACTGGCCCCTGGCAATGTCCACATTATCAGATCTGGCCCTCTTTAAAAAAAGTTTGGACACCCCTGACATACACTTTTTTGGTCAAGTCACACACAATCAGATTTACATAATCAACCGTTTTTAATATTTATATGCACTTTAAATATTTACTACAAATACAAAGATCAATAAATGTGATAATATCTTATTATCAGGATAATTAATTAATTACAATAATATTTTATTTTATGCGTACTTCTATGTTAAAACTAGATATTCACTTATTCATTTTGTGCGAGAGTAAATGACGCAGTATCACCTGAAACCATGGAGACAGTGTTGAGATTTGAAATGAATAATTTCTAGAAATCCAATCCAATCCAACCTTATTTGTAAAGCGCTTTAAAACAACCACAGTGGACCAAAGTGCTGTACAGAAAAATAAATAAAAACCAAAATAACAGTAAAATATAAGAATAGATTAAAAGACATAGAACAACTGTAAAAATAAAATAAAATAAAATAAATAAATAAAAATACAGAAGAATAGATAAAGCCTAAATAAAAGAATCAAATACAAGAATAGCGTAATACATAAAAAGCTGTAGAATTAAAAACAACAACAAATAAGAATAATAAACCAATACCAAATAAATGAACTTCTCGAAGATTAACTGTGTGAGTTGGTAAGAAACAACTGACATATAATAAAATAACACTAATCAGACACATAAACAAGCAGCTTTTACAGAACAGCTGGGAGGAGATTCTTATTAGACATTATTGTTCTTCTTCTTGGTATATTTAGCCAGTAAGTGAATTCAGAGTGGCGCCCTCTGGTGGACAGATTTCCAATCGCTCATTCCAACGCATGTTTGAAACGAACACATTTGTTTTCGTACGTATGAAGAGCAAAAATGAGCCTTTACTGTAACACTACACTTTGACTTTGAGTCTACAAGTCTGTCAACAGTACCATGAACACCATAACATGGACACCATTTTTAAAAATATATTGCCTTCTGTGGTTGTTTTGATGATATTTCCGAGATGGTCTGACACACTGATCCACAGTCACTCCTAAGAATTCCACTGCATTGAGATGTGAAGGCTGTAGTGTGTGGCTCATATCATTTTCATACTAATAAAACCGTACAGTCAGTGACTTCCCGTGCCTTACAGATGGAGGATTTGTCGTCCCGTAGATACTACTATCATTAGGTCCATCCTTATGTCACCCGTCTGTACATCTTCTTGGTAACCATAACAAATGTACATTGTACAAAAAGCAACAATAGTCATGTCATTACCAGAGAGAGAGAGAGAGAGAGAGAGAGAGAGAGAGAGAGAGAGAGAGAGAGAGATACAGGGTGAAAAGGTGGATGATGGACCAGAAGCTTTGTGATATGAATGGATGAATGGACCTCATTATAGAAGGATTTTATATTAAGGTTATAAGCATATGGCTCATGTTCTTACTATTATTTGGGTGGGTGAAAAGGACTGTATCAACAGTGAAAAACAGAATAGCAAAAGAGGAATGTCAGGTTGACGAATCAAGGCTCTGGAGCAGGGGTGTCAAACTCATTTCAGTTCAGGGGCCACATTCAGCTAAATTTGATCTGAAGTGGGCCGGACCACTAAAATATTAACATAATAATATATAAATAATGTCAACTTCAAAATTTTCTCTATGTTTTAGATTGAAAAAAGTTAAATTAAACAATGAAAATGTTTACGTCTACAAACTACCCTTTCAAACAATGTGAATAACTTGAACAAACTGAAAGAATAAGTGTAATTTTAACAATATTATGCTTCAGTTTATCATTTTCACATGTTCATTATAACTTACAGATCACTACAAATACGCAAAACATTTAATATCAGGCAGAATATTGTTAAAACTGTACTTACTTTTCTTAAAACATTTCAGGTTGTTTATATTTGTTCAGGTTATTCACATTTTTCTGTGAAATTATACTTTGTTTTAGTGTAAATACATGAAAATATTTGCATTTACAAAGAGAGAAATTTGGATTTGTGAATATTTATAGATTATTATGATAGTATTTTACTGGTTTGACCCACTTGAGATTGAATTGGTCTGACTGTGGAACCTGAACTAAAATGATTGTTAATATCTTAGTGTAATTTTTACATTTCACAACTTCATCCCAAGGGCGGGACTGGACCCTTTGGCGGGCCGGATTTGGCCCCTGGGCTGCATGTTTGACACCTGTGCTCTGGAGCCAAAACAGTCGGAAATATCTATATTATAAAAGCCAAGTGGCCTCTGTGCGGGCGTGTGTATGTGTGTCTGCTTTATAACTGAAACCCTGGACAGATGTAGCCTTTGCCTTTTGGAGTACTAACGTATTTTGGGTCAAGGATCAGACAAAACGAAACAGATTGTTGATACAACCAATACTTTAGTGAGTTATTAGTTGTTTTTAAAATTACAATGGGCTTACAGGTCTGCGGAGGAGTCCATTCACAGTATCAAACAGGGGTTGGGGGGATGGGGCTGGATCCAGATCAGTGGAATCACCGGGATACGATGGGAGAACCGGGTCTGGCTGTGATTACAGACTTACAAGGTCGGTCTGGTTCTTACTGTGGCCCGGTTCCACTGCGCCCCAGTCCCTGGTCAGACCCGGCCTGTTAATGTCCCTCTCCAGACCCCACCCCCTCCCTTGCTGTAATACGGTGACAGACCATTCTGTGCAGACTCCGATCAGATAGACCGGAGAACAGTGGATCTGCAGGACAGCAGTGAGTCACAATAAACCATCACGTTCAGTCCTGTGTAAAAGTCTCTCGTCCACATCGATATCGATACAAAACAAACTGAGGGTCATTCTATTTCCTCCTAATCTGTGTGCTTAATTAAGTCATGTAAATGTGATGAAGTCATACAGTAATGATTTAAAGCCCTTTCAAACACATATATAAGGTAACTATGACTGCATTCTTATCTGTTACTTTTGATTTCAATACAAAACAAAATAAGGGCCATTATATTTTCTCCTAATCTGTGTAATACACCAGTAAGATTAGTTCAGCTCCCCATTTTATCAACTCTACTGCATCTAGAACCCGTGGATTCCCACAGGTCAATGCGCTAGTTACAATTAAATCTGGTTCAATGATTTGAAAAATTGTCTACACTGGTCTAAGAAATACGAATATGGATGATGGACTGAACAGTATGGTAGGAGAGCTAAAAGCAGATGAAATGTATCTTACAATATAGAGTTGAAGCTGATTTTTTATTAAAGAACTCACCCATTGTGCACTCGGCTCTTTCTCTCACACTTCACAAGCTTCTGTTGTCTCACCGACTTACTGAACTTGCTTCACAAGCCGCCACACAACTCTGATGCTTGTTTACAATGCACAAGCCTAATCATTCTCTTCCTTTGTACTAACCGCCTGCATTTCTCAGCACTCATGCACACTGAAAGAAGTCCCACATAATCAACATTTGCTTGGAGACTGGAGCTGCACAGCTCTGCTCCACGGCCAGGCTGTTCATATAACTGTGGAGCGGGTTGTTTAGGATAAAAAGCCTGCACAGTCAGCCAAACTTTAGTTGAAGACTGCCACAAACATTACAAGGATCAAAATTAATTCTAGAAATCGGGCCTTTACAGGAGACAAAACACTATCTGCTGCCCAGAACAATTCCCCTCTGCTGTCACGCTTCGAACTGTCCTCATCTCTCAGAGCTGAGTCAGGGAGGATACACTGAACATGTCCAATTAATTTGTAACCACAACACCAACACAAGGGAGGCAGTGGGTCAATTGTGAAATGATCCCATCGCTTTTCTAGTCCAGGAGATGTAACAATGCTGAGGACTTACTGAGTAATGCCATATATCTTCACTCAGATAAAAAGAAGAGAAGAAACACTGAAACTTTAGAAAGCCATTTTAGCTTTATTTCTGACTTACCATCATCATCATCAGCACCACCAAGCACAGGTATGACTTTTGGGAGTAGTTTAGGGCTATCACTGCTGAGAAAGTGTAAAAGAGCTAACCCGTATGGTCACTTCCAAAAAGCTTTGCTCAGAGCAAAATAAAATGGACAGTAAAGTCACCTTTGAAAGTACTTCTAAAAGAAGTCAAGTGCATAATGTGAACAGTACTGCGTGTGTGTGTGTGTGTGTGTGTGTGTATCTTGACATCTCTTGCTGTATCAGGGGCCTCTGCTCTGATCCCTCTCCTCCTCCTCTGAGGGAGTGAGGGAAGGATCACTCCTTCTTCAAAGTCTCTCTTTCATCTCTACCCCATCACACCATCCTCTGGGGGAGGGTGAGGGGAACGGCAGAAGACTGGCTTTTTATACATCCTTCTCCTCCCTTGTTCCTCTCCTCCATTTCATTCCCCTTTACTCTGCTTGTTTTCAGGGTACTCTTAGCCCTCTTTGACCTCAAAACTTTATAAATTTCACTTGAGTTTCTTTTGGGTTTTTTTTTTCTTTTTTTTCTTCCAAACTACAGCTAATGCATTAACCTTCTCCTCCATCCCGTCTTTCATTTGTGTCATTCTGTCCATCACTACCACTGAGGTAGAGCCACCCTCAAAGCAGCATTTTGTGAGATACGCCTTAGTGTTTGACTGGAGGACACCAGAATGTGGTTAGACATCATTTGTCACATAATACACCGGCTCCACCTTCACCCATTGCTAGTTGGGATGGGCCCCAGCATCCTCAGGACCCTCTCAAGGATTAAGCAGTTTAGAAAATGAACGAACAAATCAATATTACACCAATCAATAATGATTCTGCCACCAAGAGAAGAAACTTTCTGGGATTAGAATTACTCCAGGATGTCAGGATTTTGTTACTTATGTACAGGGCAATATACAGGGTGTATAAAAAAATATATATATACACATTTTGAAAAATTACCCCCAGTTCCGCATTTGATAATTTTTGGAGTTTTCTTTTATGGACGTCGGTAGGTAGGGGATTGGTGGATATTTGTCCAAATTTACAGACCCAGGTTTTCATGCCTGAGTGAGCAGGGGCAAATTGCACAATCCAAGTTAAAACTGGTTTGTACGAAGTAGCGGTGGGATTTAAATCCAATCAAAGGTCATGGCAGGAGACAATGGGCATCCATCTTGTTTTCCACAAAAGGTTACAGCATTAATACTTTGGCCAACATGTCAATTTCATTTCTTTACCCATGGCAGCTGTTCCTGCCTTTCAATGTTAATTCAACTTGTTTAGGCCTGAAAATGTCACTGAGGACAGGCCAAGTTAGGGTTAGGGTTAGGGTTAGGGGTAACCCATTAACAATGTATTAGCTCTGTGAATTCAAAATGATCAACATTTCAATACTTGCAAGAAAAAAATGATGCAAAGTTGGAATCTGGAATTATGATTTGGTGCCTGGATTGGAAAACTCATTGTCATTTCATATTCAGTTAAAAGCTCATTTCTGAAATGGAAACCAGGCACCAATAGACTTGAAATATGAAGATGGTTACTGTTGGTTCCACAGCAGGAAATCAGCAAGGAAAAGATCAAGAGAGTCATTTTGGAACAATTTGAAGCCAAGTTAATAGGTTCTGCTTCTTAGGATTATTCTCATTGGGCTTGATGTTCATATCTACTGTATATTCTCCTGAGATCCAGGAAAGTACAAGTTTTTTTTTTTTTTTAATATTAAATAATTGCCTTTATTGGAAACAGCATGATGCAATAATTTTTTCAGATGCATTTGTAACATTTTTATGGAATGTCCTTTGCAGTAGACAGCATTTTTTGTTTTGTTTTTTTCCCCAATAAAGCTATTAAACTCTTGTCCCCCACAGATGACAAAAAAGCCTTGCTGGGTCTCAGGAGGATATGTAAATCTTACCAATTTAGTGCACAGTATTTCCAGACCCTGTTGCTACCAGACTGGGACTGGGGGGGGCGGTAGGAGATCCACATCATCATGTTTGGCCTCTTTACTTCGGGAACTTGACATTTTATCATTTCTACATTTAGTTAAAGCAAAAGATATACTGCGAAATAGGCAGCTGTAGTATTTTTGTGTAGTTGGTAGCTGAGGTAATTTTGTCCTCACACCACATTTTTTTAACAGAAACAAATTAATTGATTGATTACCTCATCTACCACTTATGAAGAAAACAACTATACCTATTTTCCAAAAGACCAAAACAATTCTTTGGAGCTTGGTAACAGAATGTGTTTGCTTCTAATATTTTCAACATGACTGGTTGCCATAATTACTTTCATTATCTTCAACAGCCAACAGCCAGTTTGCACTCCAGCTAAGCTTTTGTTTATTTGTCAGTGCCATTAATGAGGGTGTCTATTAACCTCTCCAAAGTAAGTCTGAAACCTGTACGATTGATCCGCTAGGCAATGACACTGTGTGGTTTCATGTGTTTTCAGACTTAAAGGTGAGGTATGAGATCTTAGAAAAACGGTTCGAGCAAGCTACTGTAAGGCTCAGAAGTTAAAATATAATTTATTTTTTGAAGGAATGCAATGTTTAACAATGGAAAAAATTACAGGGAATAAGTTAATTCATGTATTTGTTAAAAAAATATTGACAGTGTTTACAAAAATAACTATTTACATTTATGTTTGCAGAATTATTATTTACACATATACACATTTAATTATTTTCATTTGTGGTATATAAGCAGCTAAAATAACCTGTTGAATGTGCCTTTTCTAAATCACTTTCATTTTTATTTTTTTAAATTTTTTTTATTTTACCTTTATTTAACCAGGAAAACCTCATTGAGATTAAGAATCTCTTTTTCAAGAGTGTCCTGGCCAAGACGGGCAGCAGTACATTAAATAGTTACAGACAGACTTCCATACATAAAACGAATACATAAAAAGCACATAGACAAGTCAAATCTTCCAAAGTCAACTCAAAAAGTGCTCATGAAATGTAGACAAAAGTGCGTCAAGTAAAACATCTGCAGCCAGATATCTCCCTCTCTAAGTCACACAGCATCCTCTTAAAAGTGTCCAACGAAACCAGATCCTTCAGTTTCAGGTCTTTTTGTAGTTCATTCCAGGTGAATGGGGCCGCATACCTGAAGGCCTTTTCCCCTGTTCAGTTCTAACTTTAGGAACAGACAACAAGAAAAGATCCTGAGAACGCAGATTATAAGAGTCTGTGATTCTCCGACTGATGTAGGTCTAAAGGTAGGATGGGAGCAGACCTAGAATAGACTTGCAAATTAAAATACGCCAATGATTCAGTCTACGAGCCGACAAAGAAGACCATCCTACACGATCATAAAGCAGACAATGATGGGTAAGAGATTTAAAATTGCTGATGAACCTCAGAGATCCATGATACACACTGTCCAGTGACCGTAAACTATGGGTGGAGGCATGCATGTACAAGACATCACCATAGTCCAACATGGACAGAAATGTAGCTGAAACCAGCCTCCTTCTTGATTCGAAAGATCTACAGGGTGGGGAAGCAAAATTTACAATATTTTGAGGCAGGGATTGAAAGACAGTGTATGACCAATTAGTTTATTGAAAGTCATGAGAATTTATTTGCCACAAGAAAATTGACAGAATAGAAAATGTTTTTATTCTATGTGTCCTCCTTCTTTCTCAATAACTGCCTTCACACACTTCCTGAAACTTGTGTAAGTGTTCCTCAAATATTCGGGTGACAACTTCTCCCATTCTTCTTTAATAGTATCTTCCAGACTTTCTCATAATAGTTTTGCTCATAGTCATTCTCTTCTTTCCATTATAAACAGTCTTTATGGACACTCCGACTATTTTTGAAATCTCCTTTGGTGTGACGAGTGCATTCAGCAAATCACACACTCTTTGACGTTTGCTTTCCTGATTACTCATATGGGCAAAAGTTTCTGAAAAGGTATGGATAATAGTGTTAGGTATGATTATGACATCAATATATGTTTGGTTTCAAAACAATTGACGTAGTGCCTGCTGAGAAAAAACAACTAAATGTTCATTGTAAATTTTGCTTCCCCACCCTGTAGGTAATGTTAGTTCCTGATTGGCTGGTTCGGTCATGTGAGATGATGTTTTCAGGAAGGGTTGCTGTAGCTGTTACGGTACGTGAAAAGTAAAGCGCTGTTGTAAGAAGAAATCTGTCTCCATCCTGCAGTCTCATTTAATAAATAATTAACTATTAACCACCAACGAACCCTCACATTACACTACATTTTGAAAATACACAATTCAAAAGTCCAAACCCCTTTCTTCAGACATTCCCCCAAAGCCACGCCTCCAGAGTATTGGCACGCGCAATGCTTGTTTTCGAGGGTTCACAAGCGCTGCACAGCAACAATTCGTCCAGCTCCGGCAACTCTAGCCCCGATCCATGCATACCTCATTCAATCTCCTGTGTGTGTGTGTGTGTGTGTGTGTGTGTATATATGTAGGTGTATATGTGTGTATAGGTCTGTGTATGAATATGTATTTACATATATGTGTTATTGTCTTATGTGTTTATGTAAATCATATTATATTTGTTCATAATAATATGAAGCCAGAAACCTAATTATTTACTATTATCAGTCATATTATGGCATAGTGTATAGATATGATTAGACAAGGAAGGTTATTATTGTTATTAACCCTTTCATGCATGAATTGTGAGAACCTGAGTCAAGATTTATTTTTTGAGTGTTTTTATTCCTCCTTAGCCATGAAAAAAACAATGTGATTGAGTTTTTTTTTTCTATTGAGTTACAAAAATATCCATGCATTTGATTTTTGAAGTACAGAAACATGTGTTTAAAACCAAATATCAGAAAGTGATATGAAAACAATGAAATAAAAACATTTTTAATGCTGCTAATCTGATGTCTTCTCACATTTTAACATATTCTAATGCTAGTAATTACTCTCTTCATGGAGATAATATGTAAAAGAAAAACACCTTTATGTCTAACAAATAATTGATTTACACTCAAACATGTTCGTGCAGATCAGGTTTATCAAGAACAGCAAAGTTACAGTAATGGTCTGAATGTCAGTGTATGGGATGGTGCGTAAGTGTTCACTGTGTTGGCTGATATGGAACTAAAACAACAAAACCCATGAATATACAAGAGAACAGCTGGAGAAGAACTGTCCACTGGAGTGACCAGTGTGCATGAAAAGGGTTAATTATATAAGGAGAAGGGAGATTATAAGTTGTACTTCTTCTCACTTCTTTTCGAATATGTATTATATGTCTTATGTTTAAGTGTTTTGTTTATTTATTTTCTTCTGTTTGACATTCATGTTTGAAATAAATACATCAATCAATCAATCAAAAACCCCCGCTCTTACAGAACAGCCCCAGTTCATACCTATCTGACTAACATTACATTTCGCTCGTGACTTATGTTAGTGACAAAACAGTTTGGCGGTGAACTTTCCATCCTAATATAACTAATGTAGCCAAGCTCTGGCTCTGGCTTTGTTTCCTGAACAAGTGCTCCAAACCTCTAAGAACGCACGATTCATGCACAAAGAGGGGGGAGGGACAAATGACAGTTGGGTTTGATAGACATATCACTGTTCAATCGTTTCAATTGGGCGCTCACAATGATTGGATGGTGTTTTTTCAGTTCTGTCCATTCCACAGGTGAATTTTTTTTTTTTTTTGTGTTAGAGCATTTAATTAACTGATTGTAATCGGGGTGTGAAGGGGATTTTAAGTAAAATAGTAAAAAAAAATGCTCTAGGACACAGGTGTCAAACATGCGGCCAAAGGGTCCAGTCCGGCCCTGGGGATGAATTTGTGAAATGCAAAAATTACACTAAGATATTAATAATCCTTTTAGTTCAGGTTCCACATTCAGACCAATTCAATCTCAAGTGGGTCAGACCAGTCAAATACTATCATAATAACATATAAATAATGACAACTCCAAATTTTTCTCTTTGTAAATGTAAAAATTTTCATGTATTTACACTAAAAGTATAATTTCGCAAAAATTGTGAATAACTTGAACAAATATGAACAACCTGAAAAGTCTTAAGAGAATAAAGTACAATTTTAACAATATTTGGCCTGTTCTTAAATGTTTAGTGTATTTGTAGATCCACTGTGATCTGTAAGTTATAATGTACATATGTAAATGATAAACTGAGGCACAATATTGTTAAAATTCCACTCATTTAGTCAGTTTGTTCATGTTATTCACATCTTTTGGAAGGATAGTTTGTAGATGTAAACCTTTTCATTATGTAAATTTACTTTTTTCACTCTAAAACAGAGAAAAGTTTGGAGTTGACATTATTTATATATTATTATGTAATTATTTTATTGGTTCGGCCCATTTCAGATCAAATTTAGCTGAATGTGGCCCCTGAACTAAAATGAGTTTGACACCCCTGCTCTAGGAAAACATCCCCCACCCCACCTTTAAATCCCCTGTGTTTTGCTTACTACTGTCTTCCCAGGCTGAAAGGCATGTTCCATACACCCTGTTCCGAATGGGGCACAGTGTGGTCTAAGAAGTGTGGGTGGCAGGCTATTTTCTAGTGTCTCCTCGGTTCACAATTGAGCTGTATGTTTTCAGAGACCTAACACCAACCCTGTCCCTCCTCCCCCCTGCACTTCCCTCTCTTACAAACCCTAGGGACAGACTAAATTTACTGCTTTTGGTTCCCAGGAGTTTGCGAAATGCTGTTCCAACAGACTAACACAACCTCAGGGATGGTTAACACTCAACTCTGGGATTTACACTCTGCATGATCACTTTGCTGCTTTATCCCACACACACACACACACACACACACACACACACACACACACACACATAAACACACACCCACTGCTGGTCTGATGGTGCCAGTCTCATTGCTTTCCAAAGGGATTTGACTGGGATTAGTGTGGGAAAGCCAGTATCCACTTGATAATGGTGTATGCTTGTTTATGGTTCTAGTCTTCTCACCATGTGTCTGTGGTGGTGTGTGTTCATGGACTTGTGTGTCCATTTTCGCTCTGGCCAGCGGTCATAAACGGCACCTCATTACCTCCAGCGTTCCTCTCATCCCATGAAAATCTTGTAAAAATCTCTTTTCGGCTCTTCTTTACCTGCTGATATACTGGTGTTTTCTTTCATTCTAAGCAGTCACCTACATGCTTTCTCACTAGTCACTCAGTAGAATATTAGAAGAATTAGATGTAGATAAGCACAATATGTTATCGCACTTTGTCTAAATTCATTTCATCCCTCCATTTTCACTAAATTCAGGTCAGTGTTGCACCGAAACAGCTCACCTGGTGCTTATCAGTTATTGCACTAGCACTTTTTCAACATTTGGCCTGTTTTTTTTTATTGAATTGAGCGGTTTAAAACTTTAAAACTATTGAAAAGTCAGAATAGAATAGAATAGAATAGAATAGAATAGAATAGAATAGAATAGAAAAAGACTAGAATAGAATAGAAAAGGACAGAATAGAATAGAATAGAATAGAATAGAATAGAAAAGGACAGAATAGAATAGAATAGAATAGAATAGAATAGAATAATGCAGATCTTTACTGACGATAAGCCCGTTTACATGACCATAAAAATCCGATAACTGGGAGTAATCCGATAATTGCCATAATCAGATGCCTTTACATGCACTTCAGAAATGCGACGATCGAAACACCCTGGTTTACATGTTTCAGTCCATTATTTGATTTTTTCGGGTACATACACTTCCTGTCATTTTCAAAACATTCAGTCTTGTCTTGTTGACCACGGCAACGCCTACGGTGTCAGCATTAGTTGCCCTAATGTGAGAGGTAATAAGTCTGCAAAATAGGTCACATGTTGCTGCTCATGTTGCAGTTCATTGGTTGTTTACCTTTTTCCTTAGGCTCACGTTGTCGCTGCGTAACTTCCATTTATATCTTTTTTTTTTTCACACATGTGCAGATGTAAAAAATGAAAGAAATACGATTAACCTGTATACATGCGTGAAGACATCGGAGTATTGGGGAGAAATCTAGGTGTGTTAATCCGATTTCTCATAATCAGATAAATGCTGTTATTGGATCAAGCCTATCAGATTATCCTGTTCACATGATCGCTGGAATAATCTGATAACTCCAGAAATCGGATAATGATCGGAGTATTGGTGTACATGTAAACAGGCTCACAGTTACAGGAACAATCAGTTTAGCAGCTCTTTTTCTATTTAGCAGAGAAGAGACTGTAGATAAAACTATTGCACAAAAATTATACTGAAAATATATACTGAAAAATATTGACAATATACAAAACTACAAAGAAATACTAAAATATACAAAAAGCCAGCTATGCACTATAGGTAGAAGATATAAACAAAACATATAAAGGGTATATACAAAGTAAAATAAATAAATTAAAAAAAAAGAGTTCAACCAGTGATCGAAAGGTTTAACACCTTTACGTCTTAACTGAACTTTCACACATTTAGATATTGAAACAAAGTATTAGACCCAACATAAAGCAGATATTCTTTTGTTCCTGCTTAATATGACTTACTTGATCAAAAGAAAAAAGATGAATTCCTCAACTGCCGCATTTTTCCTACACACCAGCTGTCAGAGGGAACCTCTATAAATATCAGTCTTAACATTGCCTGCCTCTATAAAGCAGCCGGGTAATTAAACTAATAATATCTATATGATTCAATATGTCCTTTTTACATTATGTGTTGCAGGAAAACTGGGTCCATGATTAATACTGACTTCCTGAATTAACATACGATCGCTCAGTTGAGGGTTCTCTCTCATCAAAAACCTTCATTTGACTGAAGTTAGCCCCAATTAGTCCATGCTCATTTAATAGATTGGTTGAAAAGAGACCAGTATGAAAAATTGGCTGAGACACTCTAACCACTGACTGGCTGAATATGAAGCAGTCATGATTTTTGTTTTGTTTTTTCCTGAAGAACTTATTCATCTCGAACACTTTAGTATTTTTTGACATTATAAAGTAAACAGCTACATACAGTATATCTAATGTGTAGGAATTGGAACTGTCTATCAACCAGATTTTACAACAAATGTGTATGTGCAAAAACACTAAAGCGACATTTGGAGGCATTAATGGAGAAAATTTTCAGTTCACAGAGAAAACAAAATTAGAGATGGTCAAGCTACTGCACATAAGAAATACATGAATAGTAAGGTTAATTTTGAGAAGAATGAGGTTGAAAATATAAAATCCTATAGTAATGAGAGTCCATAGGCTGGAGCACCTGGACCTGGAACAGACAAAGATAAGCAGTAATAACTATGATAAGAAGCAGGTGTGTTATGCCATGATGAAAAGACCAGAGCCGGACTGGTGAGGAGCTGTAGCCAGTGCCTTTTTCACAAGTTACCATCACATAGTTCACTAAACCAAAATGAGGAGCAATTGAACCAGCAAAACTACAGAAGGACCACAGAACAAACTTCACACTTCTTAGTGTTTCCCCTACAACAGTATTAGGGGGGCGCCCTGCCCCCTCAGGACCGCTGACCGGCACACTCATGTACAGCAGTACACCAGTACACAGTACAGATGTACACGTGCAGGAGCCACTGACCTGGTGTCAAAACTACACTGATAAATAGGACATTTCCAACACTTTTGCATGTCCGTCTACATGTAGTTTTCCCCCCAAAATGCACGTCTAAACGCAGAATTAAAAAGTGAGAACGCAACACCACTTGGGCCTTTTTCGGTTCATATGGCAGAGTCACTCTGTGGGAGCCTTTACCTTCTAAATGTAGCCTTAGTCAAGTCACCACCAAATGACCGGTTTTGATCCACCGTGGCTGACAGAGGCCAAATACTGGCCCTGGCTGTACAAGACTGATCTGGGTTAAATACTAAGTTAGTTAGAAAATAAATATAATACTTTGACACAAACCGGCATAGTCAGAGAGATAACAGATAGCTGGATGGAAAAAAATAAATAAATTAAAAAATAAATATAATAATAATAATAATAATAATAATAATAATTTATATATATATATGATATAAAAACCCTTAAATTCAATTTAAGTTTCTATGAAGATCTACATGATGAGTTAAATACAGAATTAAATACAGGAAATACATTATTTTTCTTGAAAAAATACAAAATAAAGAGGATAATATTATGATAAATAATGATAAATCATTTAAGAAAGGTGAAATCTAAAGAAACATTTATTTGGGAACTGCCTCAAAAGCAATAGTGGGTCTTTATGGGTTCAAATGAACTTTTCTACTACACACAACAGGTACAATCTCAACCAAAAAAGTAGGCATATGAGTATAAAAGTACATAAAGGGAAGGTCTTGGGGGGGGGGGCGGGTTAGCAGTTTTGAGAAAGGCTGGAGTTTTTATTTAGCTGAAGACCAAGCACCTTGCATAAGCCACTGCTTCTATAATTCTATAACAGCAGTGGTTGTCTCCCTTAGCACATAACATGACTAAGTCTTTTGTTCAGACAATATGAGATTCATTACATACATTTTCTAGATGTTTTATACCAGGTTTCATTCAACACACGTCAGATGTTTCTAACTAAAGACCCTGGTGTTAAAAGTACTGAAGTCACAAAAACAAAAAAAAAAGTCTGTTAAAATATTTATAGGGTGGACTTAAACAAATCCAACATGTTTATATGCTCCGCTTGAAATGGGACTTCAGTACTTTTACTTCTTCAACTGCTTGTGCTGCTTCTTTGCTTCTGCTTCACACTAAATTGTGACTTTAACTTTTACAACATATTTAGTTCAGTTTGTGTTGGGTGTTTTTTTTTTCCTTTATTTCCTTGTTATAGCTGAAGAAAAGAAAATGAGCAATAAATATATAAGCTCATTTCAACCCTGCAAAAACAACAAACCCAGAAGTGGTCTAAGACGTTTGCATAAGCAAATGTGAAAAAGGTATAATTACCCATATGAAGTAACAAAGTATAAGTACTTTGTTACTGTACTTAAGTAGATTTTTTTTTAGGTATCTGTACTTTACTTGAGTATTTATTTTTCTGGCAACTTTTTACTTTTACGCCCTACATTTTTGCATAAATATCTGTACTTTCTACTCCTTACATTCTCAGAATAGGCTCGTTCCTTCTTCAGACTAAACAGATGTGACAGTATGGAAAGTACGACACTTCAGAGGGAAAATCAGTGGAGGAGAGAAGGAGCACAGACTGTGACCAGGGCCAGAACCAGAGTCCTAGACAGGGTCAGTACCAGAGTCCTGGAGAGGGTCAGAACCAGAGTCCTGGACAGGGTCGGTATCACAGTCCTACATGGGTCCACTTTTTCCAAATTTTTCCACCCATACCCGCAAAGCTGAGTACTGCTACCCACTCCCTGCTCCCCACACTTAAGCACATTGTCTACACAGTGACTCAATTTTAATGGCTTTATTTTTGGTTAAAATGCACACCATCCATAAATCTCTTAATATGTGCTGCTCAATGACACCTTTAACCAGATATAAACAGAAGTGAAGCTCACTTCAAAATAAAACAAACCGACTGTGGTCAAATTAGATGATGATCATCATTATTATTATTTTTTTTTTTTTTTTCACTTCCTTGCACCCTACCCACCCACATCTCATTTCATTCTACCCATGCCTGTACCCGTGAAAATTCTTATATGATTCTCTATGTAATTTTGCCTGGGTAACTAAGTATTGTTTCATTAAAGGCAAAAAAATACAGTTTTACTTTTGTACTTTTTTTACAATTGAGAAGTTGTACTTTTTTACTTTTACTTACATAAAGGAGTTGAATCAGTACTTCTACTTTTACAAGAGTATTTTTTCACACAAGTAGCTGTACTTCTACTTGAGTACAGAAGGTGAGTACTTTTACCAGCTCTGGCTACCACTACTGAGGGTCCACATTTTATTAATGCCCTCCCTCCTCAGTTGAGGCAGTTTTGTTCCACTATCTACTCTAATGCTCACTCATTTACCTTGGCCTGCCTACTGAAAGGAATTTATCAGTTTAGTTGTCTAAAAATGTGTACAATGCAAGGGGATTAGGTTTACTTTTTGTGAAAGGCTTAGATGGTATGAAGTATTTGATGAACATAATAGCTTACAATTCAGGTTTCAGCTGTTAGTTCTCAGCAGAGCCAGGGGCTGGAACAGTCTTATTGTTATTATGGTATGCTAAGGCACAGGTATTTTTAAATAATCATTTGTTCTCAGTTGACACACTTGGATGCATTAAATCAGTAAGAAAATATCCTTTCACACCGACACTAAAACGGTTAGATCAAGTGTTTGTTTTCACATTTAGAAGCAGCCAAATAAGCATTACAACACAAAGACCGAGGCGTAAAGCAGCACACATCTGCATATCATTGACCTGCATACTGAAGTCAGCAATGTTTCCGGAAGCCTAATCAAACGTAATGTCACACAAAATCAACCAAGAAATCCAAGAGGTTTAAATGGCTGGAACTAGCTATGACTGAAATTCCTGGTAAATGCTGTGCGTGGTGTCCCAGAACCCTTCATGAGAGCAAATTAGGTTAGTCTCTTCATCAACATAATGACTTGGAGTGCATCGCTGCCTGCTTGTGAATATTTAGACATCAGGACTAAACTGGCCCCTAGAATCTTGCTGTGTCTACATAGAAAGTCCAAACATGTATCTGCTCAGTCTGTCTGCATCAGTATCGGTTAGACCACGTGTCAAACATAAGGCCCGGGGGCCAAAACCGGCCCGCCAAAGGTTCCAATCCGGCCCGCGGGATGGCTTTGCAAAGTGAAGAAGATATTAACAGTCAAGGGCATCAAACTCGAAAATAATATCATAATAACCTAGAAATAATGACTCCAAATTTTCTTCTTGGTTTAATGTGAAAAAAGTAATGAAATTATGCTTATAAATAATGGCAACACCAGTTTTTTCTCTTTGATTTACTGCAAAGAACATCAAATTCTGATATCCTTTAATAATAAAACGTCAACAACCTGAACAAATATGAACAACCTGAAATGTCTACAGAAAAATAAGTGTAATTTTAACAATATTCTGCCTGTTTTGTGTCTTCATAGTTCTGATCTGTAATGCACATGTAGAAATCATAAGTTGAGGCGTAATATTGATAAAATTATACTTGTTTTTCTTCAGAAATTTCATTTTTTTCAGTTATTCACATCTTTTTTGTTTTTGGATAGAAATAGGTTCATCATCTAATGCTATTTTTTGCACAAAAAAATTTGGAGTTGTCATTATTTATAGGTTATTATGCTGTTATTTGATTGTTATATGACTAACCTGAAATGTCTAAAGAAAAATAAGTGCAATTTTAACAATATTCTGCCTGTTTTGTGTCTTGGTAGATCTGATCTGTAATGAACATGTATAAATCATGAGTTGAGGCAGAATATTGATCAAATTTGTCTTATTATTTCTTCTTATTTTGCTTCAGAAATTTCTGTTTTTTCAGGTTATTCACATCTTTTTTGTTTGGATAGTTTGTAAAATGTAAATTTTTTCATAATTTAATGTTATTTTTTGCATTTAAAAAAATTGGAATTGTCATTATTTATATGTTATTATGCTATTATTTTACTGGTCCGGCCCACTGGAGATCAAATTGGGCTGAATGTGGCCCCTGAAAGAAAATGAGTTTGACACCCCTGGGTTAGACGGAAAGAAATTAGAGTTGCACGATACTGGAAAAAAACTGACACTGCAAATTTTTTTTAACCCTGCGATATACAGTATATGAAATAGCTGTGTGGTGTTGACATAAATGGTCAGAGATATTAGTTGTGGAAACAATTGCAAGGCACTATCGACACAGAACACGTGTTTCAGTATCATCCTTCTTGTAGCTGAAATAATTCCAGATTACTGACATTGTTTT
Organism: Sphaeramia orbicularis; assembly: GCF_902148855.1. NCBI lineage: Eukaryota > Metazoa > Chordata > Actinopteri > Kurtiformes > Apogonidae > Sphaeramia > Sphaeramia orbicularis. The sequence continues at coordinate 33,997,542 of NC_043957.1, forward strand.
TCTTTTTTGGCACCAAGTCTTCCTTTTAAGTGATTTTTCTCTTGTTTGTTGCTTATTTTTCAATGTTGTTACCAGCGACTCGCTCCATGTGCAGGTCTGCTTCGATAAACTGATTAAGAACGATTGCGATTGGTGGATCGCTGTGGGCAGTGCGTGTCAGGTACCCTTGACATTAGATGAGAAAACGTCAAGTTCATTTACCTTCTACATCAGGGGTGTCAAACTCATGTTAGCTCCGGGGCCATATTCAGCAAAATTTGTTCTGAAGTGGGCCGGAACAGAAAAATAATAACATAATAACCTATAAATAATGACAACTCCAAATTGTTGTCTTTGTTTAGTGTAAAAAAAACAAACAAACATTAAATAATGAAAATACTTACTTTTATAAACTATCAAAAAAAAAAAAAAAAACCTGAAAAAACTGAAATTTAAATTAAAAAACATAAGAAAAATAAGTGCAATTTTAACAATATTATTCCTCAACTTATCATTTATACATGTGAATTATGGATCAGATCTACAAAGACACTGAACACTGAGGAACAGGCAGATTAATAGTTCAAATTGTGCAGAATTTTCTTTAGACATTTTAGGTTGTTTATATTTGTTCAGGCTATTCACATTTTATTGTTACAGGATAGTTTGTAAATGTTAATATTTTCATAATTTAATGTTATTTTTGCGCTAAAACAAAGAAAAAAAAATTAAGTTGTTAATTCTAGATTTTTTTTGGCTTAATTGAAGATTTTTTGGGGCGCTTAATTCAAGATTTTTTTTACTTAATTCAAGATTTTTTGGGGGGCTTAATTCAAGATTTTTTTCCTTAAAGCTATACCTACCGATGTGGCATTTCTCACAGCACTTAGTAAAAGTTTGAACATGAACAACCCGCCTCCCTCCAAAGCCCCGCCCCCTTCCCTCTGCCTGAGCTCTGAGGCTCCTCCTCCTTTCATCTGATGCGCGATGGAAACAGAGGAGGAAGCAGAGGTGGAGGTCCGGTCTGTTTTGGCGTGTCCGCAGACCCCTCCCTCAGTAATCAGATACATCATCCACCTGCCGCGGGCCCGCGGCTCCTGTTCCATCAGTAGACCTGGTCTGTGCAGTACTGGGTCAGTGTCTTCACTGCAGTGCCCAGGGGATGGGCGCGCGCACTGTGAACGCGCGGCCTCCGCGAATTTTCCGTGGACATTTGAGGTTTCATAGTCCATACAATTATCATCCTACATCATCTTACACTGTGTGACACCATGTACATGCACCTGTATGAGTCCCACCGTCATAAAAGCTGAGCTTTATGCAGACCTGTTCAGTCCAGTACAGCTGACTTCTGGACTTTTATCTCCATCCTTCATTCATCAGACTCCTGTTTGTTCTCCTCAGTTGTCGTTTCTGTTCATAAATCCGGTTAATCCCTTCCACATGTGCATGTCAGTTCTATCCAAACACATCCTAGACAGTAGACTGTGGTCAGTGACAGAAGAAGCAGCACCAGTGAAGCGTCAGATTCAGAGGAACACATATCGGATGTGAGACGGAGATGATGGATCGGATGCTGGACGGCCGTAATGGATGATTGACAGGAGGCTCAGTCAGGTTCGGCCAATTATTTCATTCGGACCGACTAAAATGATTGGTCAGACTTTTATTAGAAATATATGAGAATTAAACATTTTTGAGTTTCAGTACCTGGTGGATTTCTTTTACATTTTAGTTTGACACACACTTATTAGGAGCATTTTAAGATGACAAAAGAAAAGTGTAAAAATGCCACATCATACGGTATAGCATTAATTCGAGCTAATTTTTTTTTTCCTTAATTCAATTCAAGACTGTGGAATTTTTGCAATTGGCAAAAAACATCCCAGGGGCCGAACTGGACCCTTTGGCAGGCCGCATGTTTGACACCCCTGTCCTTCATTGCAGGACCTGCGATGTGACTGTACAACTTCCGGGCTTACAGTGTACACTGTAAGCCCGGAAGTTGTATTTACTAAAATGCTTTAATTACAATGCACTTAAATGATTTAAGTTTTATGATGTTACTATAAAATGTTAAGTATATTCTACTTATTTGTAGACACAGTTGAAAGTATGAAAAAGTTTAAGTTGAATGGAATTAAATCACTAAGTTTTAGTCATGACCACACCTTTTTATCTTCGCATTGCATTGTGGGTATTGGGCATGTGGTTGAAAATGTGTTATTTTCTGTGCAGGGGTTCAGCGGGGTTGTGGTGTTAGTGTTAATTTGGATTTAATGTGTGTATGGCAGTGTTTATTGGCCTTTTTGTGTTTGTTTTTGTATTTTTGTACAGCTGCACCATGAGTCAGAGCCATAGGAAGAACAAAGGCTTTCCTGTTCATCTACAACTACTATCATACAATGGAAATATTAATGTCTTGCCAAATTAAAGCACTTCCTGTACTAGCAAATGACATTGAGCTATTTCCCATTCATGCTACAATATATTAAGTTGAGTAATTCTATAACCATTTTGGTCAAGAATAAGATTTTGAGTTTGATGAACTTAAATGAAGTTGTTTAATCAATGATAATATTAATCTGGCTGCAATTGAGAAAATTAGTCAGTGTAACCTAAAATGCTGAGTTGAATGGTTGGATAGTGGGGTTGATTTTACAACAGATTTAAAGTACAAATAACTTGTCTTTTAGTGTTTTCTGCTTAATAGTTTAAGTTTAATACTTTTAGCATTAAAGTTGAACCTACTTAAACCAATTGATTAGTCGATCATTACTCAAATCATTTAAGTGCAATCACTTGCCTCAAATTTTTTGAGTAAACTCTACTTATCCGGGCTTACAGTGTAAAAGAAATCTCTTAGAAACTCTACGTTTGACTTCCTGTTGCAACTGAGAGAGTTTGGATTAATATTTGGATTAAGGTTCAGACCTAAGCAAGCCAAACCAATGAACATGACTGGAACACAGATACACGGATGCAAAACCCAATACAATAGTCCATATTCTAACCAAGCTGTCATTTTAGAGATCCCAGGTTCCTGCAGGACAGCACAGAAAAGCAAATCTCATCCATTCACCAGAGCACCTTGTAATAGAGAGAGGCTGCCTTTTATGAAACCTGCCAATTTACCCTCACACCAGCATAAGTTATTTTCATTTTTGCTAAGATGTCTTGCCAATGCACATAGTGTCTGTCTGCCTCTTTCATCGTCTGGGATTGTGCTTTCCACAGGTATGCCAAAGCCAAGGGCCGTGCTTTAAATTCATTATCAGCTGTCTTTAAGCTGAGAAGCCAATCTGTCTGAAAGGTGTCTGGAAGGCTCCGTAACACCGTCATGACAGAATGAGCTGTAGTGAAATGCCAACAAACTCCCAGGAGTGTGTTGTGTTTCTTTCTCCTTCTGTGTGTTTATACGTCCGAGACAATGACGAGTATGAGTAAGAAACCGTGCGCTTATGGTGTGACAATGCATGTGTGTATAAGATGGATTTTCAATGCCAATATTATGGCTTTAGCAATGCAAAGCAAACATTTTGGCAGCAAGTAGACAATAAAATTGAATGAAATAAGGTAGCTAAGCTTCAAATTAGAGCTATTGCGCTTCCTGCCATGGACACACTCATGCTAATATACAAGCTGGAAGTAAACAAAGACAGCTGCTCTATATTAAGATTCATTAAATGTGTCACGCTTTGGAAAAGTTGTTCACTTTTGGAAAATAACCAGTTTTCTATTGGCTTTTCATTGTAATTGAATGCCACTCATTTCTGCTGATTTGATGAACATGCTTTGAAACATATTTATATTTTTTTTTTTTGCCAGGGCATTTCTTAACAGTGACAAATTAATCTTTAGCTCACTGTCGACTTACTTACAGTGCACATGCATTTGCTCAACTGTATCTCACAGTCCTCATCAGTAAAGTAGACTCGTTTGTCATATGGTTCAGATGTCATCACAAAACCACACACTGCATAAATCGTTCTTGTAAGTGGTTTTATGTAAGGAGGACAGCCGCTGTCTCGTATGTTCAGTGAGATTCGTTGGAGTCAGGCTCGAATAGATGTTTGGATTTTCCCTGATGTTTATACTGGCAGCTGGTCGATTCATTAATTTAACCAGTCATTCGTGTTTTTAATTAAATCATAATTTTGCACCAAAAAAAAAACAAAAAACAAACTATATATTTATAGTGAAACATGACCCATTTTCAAATATTTCCACACAATAACTTCTGCTCTAAACATTTACCTTCATGCTTTGTTGATTAGATTAGTTAGCTTTAATGGAACCAATGGATGCTTTAGGTCAGACCCACAAAAGCACTGGCTGTTGGAGGTACAAAACTGGTGCTATTGAGACATGAATATATTTATATAATTCAACAACACCTGAATATAGTGAAATTTAATGCAAATTGTGTTGCCAGCCAGGTAGTTATTTGCATGGAGTTAAATGAGTAGAGATAAATACGCTAAACATAAACATCAGCCTCTTCCTAAATAATTAACTTTATAACAGTACAGTACAGTCTTATTTACTGTCACATGTTGCTCAGCTGGAATGAAAACTGATAAAACTAGTGTTAACTCTGCACAGTTGCACCTCTGACTAACTGTTTTTCTCTGTATCTTCAAGTTTGAGAGGCTCGAACCATCTTGAATTAATGTTTAAATGACATCAAGCTCTAAATATTGTGTCAAATATTATAAGAAGTTAGGTCAGTATATTAATCGGAACAAAAATATAAAAAATAGTACCTACGGCCCCGTATCTCACCAGCATGTTCTATCAATAATAAGTTGAATCTGTGAGGTTGTCAGGTTCTGCTGCAATATTAGAGTTCTGTGGTGTCAACGCAGGATATCAATCTCCCAATACAAGTGGGTGGTACTTTAGCTCGAGGATAACTCAACTAATTAAATGAAAGTCCATATATGACTTTCTATCAGTGCTCAATAATAACTATATCCTCCTCAGTCCCAGGAAAGTACAAGTTTTGCTTTTTTACATTAAATAATTGCCCTTATTGGAAACAGCACAATCCAGCAATTTTTTTCAGATGCATTTTAAAAAATTTTATGGAATGTCCTTTGCACTTGACAGTTTTTGTTTGTTTGTTTGTTTGTTTTTTCAATAAAGTTTGTCCCCTACAGAGGACAAAAAGGCATTGCTGGGTCTTAGGAGAATATTGACATCTCTAACTATTAAATATGGCCAAGTGTAAGTAAAGGCAAATTTTTAGCGATTCAAAAATTCGTCAAAAATAAAAAAAAAAAAATCTAAATTTCTCTAAACTGTGAGCAAACTTTTTTGACATTATCCCAAGGAAGCTACTTATAAAATTTTAAATCCGACCAGTAGGTTCATCAGAGAAGATGTTTGGAGAAATTCCTAACGAAGATGATGAAGAACGACGAAGACGACATCGGACACAGCACCTTTACAATAGCTCATGGCCTAAAAAGCACTTCATCTTTTTATCTCAAAATCCCAAAGACAGTCATTACTGCCAAAATCTTGACTGATCTGGTGTTAACCCTTTCATGCATGAATTATAATAACCTCTATACCTATAATAACTCTTTAGGCATGAAAAAAAAAACAAAAAAACAAAACAATACGATTGAAAAAAATTTTATGAACCCATTCTTCATGGAGGTGTAAAAATGTCCACTCAGCTGGACACCATGCATTTAACTTAATTTAACCCTCCCGTATCCTGTCCAGCAAGGCCCTTACGAAGCACCAAGTGTGCCTTTTTGGCACACTTGTGGAATAATGTCAAAAAAATGTTCATACAGTTTGTTTTTAATTCTTTTACACTTTTTTTCTATTTCATCAACTTGAGCCATAAATAAAAATACCAAATACTCAATAATTGTCACATTTTTTAACCCTTTAAATGCCGTGTTTGTAATGTAAACAAACCATTTTTTTGGATGCAAGAAACACACAAAAAACATTTTTTTCAATATACTACATAAAAAGTGGATCACATACTATTTGATTTTTGCAGCCTGGCATATGTCAATGATTAACTCCAACATTGGTTAATTTGCATTATTATTTTTGGTGCTAGGTCAAATGTTCAAAAATACTAGCATCTGTCACCAAGTGTGCGTAAAATGCACACCTATAAATCAAACTATTAAATATTATATATTGATTTATTTTTCTGCTCCAATTTAATTTATTTTTTGTAAATTGAGGTCCGCCCTAATCATACAGATCAAATGGAAGAAATAGTGCGTTTTAGGCACACTTGGGAGACAGATGCTCGTCTGGTAATTTTCTTTTGTTTACAATGTGCACATTTAAGTTGGTGGCCAGAATTTTAAAGATCATGCAAAAATGAACAACTTTTGAATTCTAACCTTATTTAAATTGTGAAAAATAATATGAAGTTTTTTAAAACGAAGTGCAAAGTGTAAAGGCGCACCCGGATACCGGAGGGTTAATAAAAAAAAAAAAAGCGTCTGCCAAGTGCAACAAATGTAAATGTAATTTTTGAAGCAAAGAAACATGTATTCACTGATACACTGTGTGAAAACTATGAAATATTTTTTTTAATGCTGCTAACCTCATGTTTTGTCATATTTTATCATACTCTAATATTAGTTATTGCTCACTTTACGGAGATAAGATGCAAAAAAAAGAAAAACCTTTTGTTTGAGAAAAAACGTTATTACAGTCTAATATCAATAACAAGCAATTGATTTACACTCAAACATGTTAGTACAGATCAGGTTTATCAAGAACAGCAAAGTTACAGTAATGGTATGAATGTCAGTGTATGGGATGATGCATAAGTGTCCAATGTGTTGGCTGATACGGAACTAAAACAACCAAACTCATGAATATACAAGAGAACAGCTGTAGAATAACTGTCCACTGGAGTGACCAGTATGTATGAAAGGGTTAATGAAGTTACAACTGCTGCACTTTACATATGTTTCTTTTGGATCTCAGAGGTGCTGAGAAATCAAACACAATGTCAGTGGAAATGTTTCTGTGAAAGACATATTCAGTGAGACTATATTTTAATCATTATAAACATGTTTCAAACCTGACTGAATGAAATTAATGGCTGGATGTTTTAGTAGATTGTCTTATAGATGTGAAATATTATAGAAGGATGAAAGTTGAGTTGTAACTCCCTCCCACCTTCCATCCGACACTACTCCGACCTCAACACTTTTAAATCCCCTAAAAAAACTCATTCATTTAAGATCGCTTTTAATGTTTAATTTTAATGTTTCATTGTTTTATATTCATATACCTGCCTTTTGCACCTGCTTTTTATCTGTTTTTAACCCTTTCATGCATGAATTATGAGAACCTTACTCAAGATTTTTTTTTCCGGAGTGTTTTTATTCCTCTTTAGGCATGAAAAAAAAAAAAAAAAAACAATGTGATTGATTTTTTTTTTTTTTTTTAAATCAACCTGTTTTTCATGGAGTTACAAAAATGCCCACTCAGCTACACCATGAATTTTATTCTTGAAGCAAAGAAACATGTATTTAAAACCCAATATCATAAAGTGATATAAAAACAGTGAAATGAAACCATGTTTAATGCAACTAATCTGATGTTTTCTCACATTTTAACATATTCTAATACTAGTTATTACTCACTTCATGGAGATAATATGCAAAAAATAAATATTAACAATTGATTTCCACTCAAGAACCAATCAAGAACAGCAAAGTTAAAATAATGGTATGAATTGCAGTTTATGAGATGATGCATAAGTGTCCACTGTGTTGGCTGATATGGAACTAAAACAACAAAACCCATGAATATACAAGAGAACAGCTGTAGAGTAACTGTCCACTGTAGTGACCACTATGCATGAAAGGGTTAATGTGTTTGGTTTCTGTTTTTATCTGCTGCATGTAAAGAATCTTTGAGTTCAATGAATAGCGCTATGCAAATAAAATTTATTATTATTCATTCATTCATTCATTTTCTGAACCCGCTTTATCCTCACTAGGGTCATGGGGGTCGCTTGGAGCCTATCCCAGCTACTTATCTGCAAAGGCGTGTCTTATAGTGTATTATTATTTTCATCATTAATTGTCGATAGCTCTGTGTTCTGCATGTCTCTACTCATTGAAGACATGCAATTGTCTTTTTGATTGAGTTTTTTTTTTTTTTTTTTTTTGTCACACTTTTCATCATGGACCATTCTATGTCCTGAAATGCAGAGAAACACCTGACACTATAAACTCATAAAAAACTACAATTAGTTGCAGAAATTCTATTTGTGCCATTATTTGTGGATTCATCCCTTTGCATCATTTGACTTCTTTACGCATTCAATCCTATGCAGTTGATTTTACAGTAACTTTCAGCCTCTTTACAGTTTACCTCTGCTTACCATTTTCTCATTCTAACCTTCCGTCCCCCTGCATGCAGTCACTCATTAGTTTTTCAGCTGAGTGGCGAGAAGGGAAAGAGGGTAAGAGAGAGGCAGCAGGCGAAATGACAACAGCCTGACAAAATGACATTCACCAGAGACAAAGGAAGAAATGGATAGAGGGGGGATTGAGACAAGTAAGGAACGACAGGCAGGGTGTAATAAGAGACTGACGGGGCGCTGAGGGAGGAGAAAAATATCAGGTAAAACAGCTAAGGGTTGAGAGAAAGTGAGATAGAGATAAAGAACCAGAGACACAGCCTTGTCACCTAAAGTAGTATTTTTATTTTGCTGTGTGAGCAGGGGTACAAACAGCATTATGACACGGTAACAGCACCCTGACAACAGCCTTTCACAGCGTGATAGCTGTGTGTCTGTTTCATACTGGGTATATGTGTGTGTGTGCATTTTAGTCTGTTTGTGTGTGCGTTAGCGATGGGCGATTCACCAACGAATCATTCAAAAGAATTGATTCATTTAAGTGAACGAGTTGAATCGATTCACCAACGCAACTGAATCGATTCAGCAGCACTTTGGTAATATTTGATTTATTATCACATGAACGAGTTAGAATCATTTGTTAAATTGGAGGCGGAAGTGCTGTGTGACGCACCGGGCAGTAGGTAGTCTCCACGGCAAGATCTCGGATTGTATCACGAGATTAGTGGCAAGTGCTAAGGTAGTGAACGAAGTGCGAAGTGCGAACAAACGGTAGTGAATGAAAGAGCAGCCGAGTAGAGCCGAGCTGCTGAATTGATTCTGAATCCATTCACGAATCGCTGACTTGTTGAATCGCTTCGTGAATCGTTGCGTCTGTTGAACTGCTGAATGAGACTAGATAGCCCTACCCAAAGAAGACAGAACAGAAGCCATATTAGATTATCAACAAATAAGGTGAATGTAGCCATCTGAAGTCAACTATTTTGTGATGTTTATAATGTTAAAGTTTAGTTGCAAGAAAACACACTGATAAAATAAAATTAAACACAGAGCATAAAGTTGTTTTAAGCAACATAAAATAGACCGACCGACCAACCGACAGACAGACAGACAGACAGATAGATAGATAGATAGATAGATAGATAGATAGATAGATAGATAGATAGATAGATAGATAGATAGATAGATAGATAGATAGATAGATAGATAGATAGATAGATAGATAGATAGATCTATCGGTCTATCTATAGGCGGCTGCTTGTCTTTCAGAGAGGGGAAGCTCATTGTCAGCTTACATAAAAAAAATGGGCAAGTTATTTAAACATAAATTCGTCCCTCCGTTCCTTTTAAGAAAATGCTCAGTGACCTTATCGTACCAACTAAACAAGAAAACGCTGAAATTATGTTAAACTGAAATAAGGAAGTCCAATGAGTGTGTTTTATTTACAGTGCAAGAAATGAACAAGTAATTTCGTGGTGGTTTCTCTCTCGATTTCACAGCCGAATGCGCGACGGTATTAAACTGAACTGTGTCAGTGAAGGAGTAGATCTCAAAATAGCTGTCAATCAAATGGGATTCAGCCTTTCGACTGATCCTCCAATCAGCACGTGGGAGCCCGGCGTCCAGCCCAGCTGAGCTCCGCCCACAGCTCCATTCACCCCCAGAGACGCCCGGGTCTGGGGGCGGGACAACATCGTGGCATTTATCCAATTATCGTCCAGTTTTGAGGCAATGAAAAAAACTGTTCTACTCAGTCTCATTGAAGTGCATGGACGCCGAGTGTCTACGGGCAAATGCACTGAGCAGAGATCGAATGAGAAAACAGCGCAACGGGAATGTATGAGAAGTGAACAACATCGAGTCTGTTGGTTTGTGATAAAGCTGATTCTGAACGAACTCATCTGTCAGATGAACGTGTTATAACACATTTGTAGTCAATGAAATGTCAACACAACCGTACATATTTAACCATTTAATTTTCGTAATTTTAGGGGAAGCCGAGCTTCCCTTGCAGTCTATGAGAAATCACCACAGATAGATAGATAGATAGATAGATAGATAGATAGATAGATAGATAGATAGATAGATAGATAGATAGATAGATAGATAGATAGATAGATAGATAGATAGATAGATAGACAGATAGATGGATGAGGTCTGTCTACAGAGCTACATAACCCACCATGTCCTCCACTTAGAGGTCTGTTATGTTACTTTTACAATTCCGTACTTCACATGTTTTGTTAGCGGACCTTCCTATCCTATACATTAACTGCATTATATTTTAATATTAAATGAATTACAGTGAAAATTCACAATACAAGTGCACTGTAAAATGAAAAATTTGCTTTAGGAGCCACGGGTCTTGCAAATTTGTGTCTCGAAATACAAGTTGAAATCTGCAGTAGGAGCAGGTGTTCCTCCACAGGCTCACTTCACAGTAAGAAGCACCAGCATTCAGATGAAAGAAGAGATTACAAAATTCTCCAGTGACGACAATGTTGTAGAGGAGGCTATCTATACGGGTAAATTAAAAGAAGTGTTGGCAAAGTGGACAGAGGTCTCTGATTTTTTGGGGAAAAAAATCATCCAGACAAATTAAGTTCAGGTCGTACAGCTGCTTTATGTAATGAAAATGGTCTGGTGCATTTCTGGAACATTTTAAAAAGCAGAGCGAAGCAGATTTCTCTGGATAGGTTTTTAATTAAATGACCTGCAACTGTGGACGGAGATGAAAATGAGGCCACAAAGAGCAAATTAAGTGAAGAGAGAGCAAAAACAGCAGAAATTCTTCTACCTGATGTTTTACTGGATGGAGATTCTCCTGCTGCTCTTTCAGCCCGCCCCCCAAAAAAAAAAAAAATTCAATCATCATGACATTTCCAGTAAAACTTTTGGCATCGGCGATACTAGCCCCTGTATTTACTTGGTATCGGATTCCCAGTATTGCCCACCCTTACTAAAGATATTAATAAAATAATTTTTTTGTTTTTACAATTGTTATTTTCTGCCCTTTTTCTGTTTTAAAAATCCTTAAAATATGATTTTCAGGTGGTTTTGGAGGGCTGGAACAGATTAATTATATTTCAGTTCATTTCAATGCGAAAAACTGATTCATAAAATGAGTAAATCGCAAAACGAACATGGTCATGGAATGAATTAAATTTGTACTGTGAGGTTCCACTGTACTATTATGATCACTTCCTCTGACTTCTGTAATTAAGATCTACATTAAAAGACAAACACATCACTTGGCAGAACATTGATACGATATTGTCCCATTAAAGCAGCTAATGAAAATGTTTTCTATAAAGAGCAGAAATACGGAACATATTTCTTGCCAAGATCTTGAGTTATGAAACGTGCCCAGTCTCAGAATTCTTTTTCTAAACTTTAATCTGGTTTTACAAAGTCAATGAATGTATGCTGTACAAAGTGTACTGTATGAAAACTGCAGAAAACATTCATCAGGTCTTGCCTCCTGTCCTCTACATACATCAGCGTACTTTTGCTGCTGTTCAACTTATATTCAAGCCAGTGTTTAATCTATGCCTATCTTCTTCCAAATTTTTTTCCACCTTAATTACTGGCTTTAGGGAAATTGCATTTTCTCTCATCTTCACCTACAGGAAGGTCAGAGGTCATTGCCTTTTCTAATGAGCCATCCTTGCATAGTCTGCAAAGTCATATATAAGGACTAGGGATGTAATGATATGAAAATTTCATATCATGGTTATTGTGACCAAAATTATCACGGTTATCATTATTATCGCGGTATTATTACCTCCGCCAAGGAGGTTATGTTTTTGCCAGGGTTTATTTGTTTGTTTGTCTGTTTGTTTGTTTGTTTGTCTGTCCGTTAGTGTGCAACATAACTCAAAAAGTTATGGACAGATTTGGATGAAATTTTCAGGGTTTGTTGGAAATGGGATAAGGAAGAAATGATTAAATTTTGGTGGTGATCGGGGGTGGGGGGGCTGATCAGTAGCCCCCCCCCCGTGGGCCCCCCCACCCCCGATCACCACCAAAATTTAATCATTTCTTCCTTATCCCATTTCCAACAAACCCTGAAAATTTCATCCAAATCTGTCCATAACTTTTTGAGTTATGTTGCACACTAACGGACAGACAAACAAACAAACAAGCAAACCCTGGCAAAAACATAACCTGCTTGGCGTGGGGGGGCCTGGGGGGGGGGGGGGGGGGGGGCACTGATCAGCCTTGGCGGAGGTCTGCGCTCTCCGAGTGCTTTTCTAGTTGAAATTGTGCTCAAAAAGTACTTATAAACACACTGAAATAATTTAACCAAGTTGTATTGAAAAAAAATAAATAAATAAATAAAATAAAATAATTGGCACAATGTACCTTCTGTTGGCAGAAATATTCAAATATTAACTCTTAGTGGTCTGAGCCTATTTTGGTCGTTTTCAGTACTTTTGATTTTGCCTTTATATACTATATGAACAAATGTTTACTATACCCATGTTTGATATATTTTTTTCAGCATAACTTCATCTATATCATCTGCCTATTTTTATTTTTTTCACTTTAACCTACTATATCAACATAAAAGGCCAGAAAACACAAAAAATATATAAAATCTGATTTGAAAAATTTATATAATTTATTGCATAAATAACCCACAGATGCTTAATGACACTTTTCAAAGACTTTAAAAGTGAATATTGGTTCCAACTATTAGGTATAGAAAATCAAAATTATAATAAATTAAAACTCTACTCAAAAATTTGACATCAAAGCAGATCTTTACATAGGCGTTTTTCCCCTAAAAGTGTGGTAATCAAACACGGTTATCATGATAATTACATTTTAAAAGGTAATACTAACCGTCTGCAATTTGACCGCGGTTTATCGTTATACTGGTAATCGTTACATCCCTAATAAGGACATTTAACCCTCTGGTATCCGGGTGCGCTTTTTAGGCACACTTCACACTTCATGTTCAAAAACTTCATATTATTTTTCACAATTTAAATAAGGTTAGAATTCAAAAGTTGTTCATTTGTGCATGATCTTTAAAATTCTGGCCACCAACTAAAATTTGCACATTGTAAACAAAAGAAAATTACAAGACTAGCATCTGTCTCCCAGGTGTGCATAAAACGCACTATTCCTTCCATTATAACCACTGTTTTTGATCCGAAAGCCATTAAGGCATAAATCCTGCTTTTACTGATATCTGGGCTTCATTTGAGAGGTGAGGGTCTAAATGAATTTATTAACATCGTTAATGTTGCTTTTAATCATTGACATATGCCAGGCTGCAAAAATCAAATAATATGTAATCCAATTTTTATCTAGTGTTTTGGACAAAAAAACAAACATATTTTGTGTTTTTTGCATCAAAAAATGTAGTGACATCCTGATGAAAAGAGATTGTTTAAAAGGTTAAAAAAAATTCTAAAATGAATGATTATTTGATATGTATAATTAGGGCTGACCTTGATTTACAAAAATAAAATCAAATTAGAGCAGAAAAATAAATCAATATATAATATTTAATAGTTTGATTTATAGGTGTGCCATTTTGGCACACTTGGTGGCAGATGCTAGTATTTTTGAACATTTGACCTAGTGCAAAAAATAATCATGCAAATTAACAGATGTTGGAGTTAATCACTGACATATGCCAGGCTGCAAAAATCAAATAATATGTGATCCACTTTTTATGTAGTATATTGAAAAAAATATATTTTTTGTGTTTTTTGCATTTAAAAAAATGGTTTGTTTACATTACAAACACAGCATTTAAAGGGTTAAAAAATGTGACAATTATTGAGTATTTGGTATTTTTATTTACGGCTCAAGTTGATGAAATAGAAAAAAGTGTAAAAGAATTAAAAACAACCTGCATGAATTTTTTTTCTTTACATTATTCCACAAGTGTGCCAAAATGGCACACTTGGTGCTTAGTAAGGGCTTAGCTGGATGGGATACCGGAGGGTTAAGAAGTGGATGATTGCTGACGGGGACCGTACCAAGCTAGAGGTCGGTGTTATTTCTGTTTAGTGTTCAGATGTGGGTCCTGTCCCGTATAAGGGAAACCACAAACATCCTCCTCCGGGTAATGAGGTGCCAATAGCTGTATATTTAGCTCTGCAGAATGATTTACAGTTCCGTTGCATATGCTATGTTTTATTTATCCTGTCCACCTGATCTAAAAGCCCCAGTGCGCTCAACGATTACTATAATAATGAGAAGCTGTTTACAGTTGTCTGATTCACTCTACTGCTAACGCATTTCAAGGTTAGACTTCCATATCGAAGCTTTTTCTTCGTCTGAAAACTCCCAAGGTTAGGAGGCATTTTTCTTGTGAGTCACCTGATTTTCCTTGAATTTCAATGAGCCTCTGTACTCATGAGGTTCGACAATCAGGGATAGAATCCGATGGAATAATAGAGCTACTGATAACGCACACTTAAAGGTATATACACACACAGCTCGTCACAACACAAGCTGCAGAGAGTTTACACACACACACACACACACACACACACACACACACATACACTACACACTGAAATCCTGTACCTTCGCTAATACAGCATGTGAGGAAGGAGGGAATGTACGCGTTACTCTCTTTCACCCTAAGGTGGAGAGGACACACTTATTTATCCCACCACTTAGCTGACTCCTTCACACACTTATACACACACACACACACACACACACACATATGGGCAGCTGCAGTCCGGACTTAAAATGGAGCAAGAGGAAATTCGAGAGAGACCCTGTAATGTCAGGTTTCTTTGCTAAGAAGATGAAAGCAGGAAGATCAAACAAGCTGTGGTACGTGATACAGGAAATGTCACTCCACCCTAGTTACACACACACACACACACACACACACTAAAACACACACACGCACAGACAAACAAAGCACAGACGGACATGTAAACAGCCACAGAAATGGAACGATGATGGAACACATATGGGTCCGCTAGAGAGCAAACACACAGCGTAAAATGCCATCGATGTTGCCGTTGTAGTAATTAATCACACGCAGCTCAGAGCAGCCAAATAGCCCAGCATCAGCAGTGTTTTCTTTTACTTTTTAATGTATATATCTTTCCAAGTCTGCGCTGGGACTTAAAACAAGGTCACCACATATTTAAATAAGTTCCTTAAATACACCGTCACAACATCACAGCATAATTAACATGAAATATTGCTCCTACTAGAAAAAAAAAAAAAAAAAAACAGGAGCGTGTAATATATGATACTCTTTAAGTCAGAGTTTAATTTAATTAATTTAATTTAATTTATTTGCGCAAAATAAAAAAACAGCAATGGAATAAAACAACAACATTCAAACAAGTAACAAAACTGTGCAGGAGAGGTTAGAAGCCAAAAAGAAGGCTTATATGAATACCTCCCCCGAAATGAACAATACACAAAAACAAAAAGAAGAATAAAAAATAAGGCAGGGGTGTCAAACTCATTTTAATTCAGGGGCCATATTCAGCTAAATTTGATCTGAAGTGGGCCGAACCAGAAAAATAATAACATAATAACCTATAAATAATGACAACTCAAAATTTTTGTCTTTGTTTTAGTGTAAAAAAAAAACAAAACATTAAATTATGAAATTACTTACTTTTATAAACTGCCCCAAAAAAAAAAAAAAAAAAAAAAAAAGGAAAAAAATGAAAATTAAATTAAAAAACGTAAGAAAAATAAGTGCAATTTTAACAATATTATTCCTCAACTTATCATTTCTACATGTGAATTATGGGTCAGCTCTACAAACACACTTAACACTGAGGAACAGGCAGATTAAGAGTTCAAATTGTGCTTAATTTTCTGTAGGCATTTCAGGTTGTTTATATTTGTTCAGGTTATTCACATTTTATTGTTACAGGATTGTTTGTAAATGTAAATATTTTCATAATTTAATGTTATTTTTGCGCTAAAACAAAGGAAAAAAAATTAAGTTGTTAATTCTAGATTTTTTTTTTTTGCTTAATTCAAGATTTTTTTACTTAATTGAAGATCTTTTTTTTTTTTTTGGCTTAATTCAAGATTTTTTTTTATGTAATTGAAGATTTTTTTTGGCTTAATTCAAGATTTTTTGCTAAATTTGACTTTTTTTTTTTTTGGCTTAATAGAAGATTTTTTTTTTACTTAACTGAAGATTTTTTTGGCTTAATTCAAGATTTTTTGCTAAATTTGAGATTTTTTTTTACTTAATTGAAGATTTTTTTTTACTTAATTCAAGATTTTTTTTTTTTTTTTGCTTAATTCAAGATTTTTTCCTTAATTCGAGCTAAATTTTTTTGGCTTAATTCAATTCAAGACTGTGGAATTTTTGCACTTAGCAAAAAACATCCCAGGGGCCAAACTGGACCCTTTGGCGGGCCGCATTTGGCCCCCGGGCCGCATGTTTGACGCCTCTGGTGTAAAGTATTTTATGCATTAGTATCATATGAAAACAGTCACATACTACATCACTACTGCACTGCTGCCAAAGGTCACTTACTGTGCGGCCGAATGCTTCCCTTTGACTCCGCGTACTGACAATGACCTTCTCATGCAGGGGAAGCAACATGTAAACACAGCTTGTTTACAAAGCTCTGAACTGTTAACATCATGTCGGATTTTTTCGTTCGAGGCCTGCCGATGCGCTTCTGCGGGGGCCAAGCAGTGAAACAGCGTAGGCGTCCGTTGTGTTCCTACCTTTTAGGTTTATTGTTTGGTTGCTGATTCAGCAGCAGCTATGCCATTGTTCTTCTCAATCTTTATTTATTCCCCTTTCATACATTTTTCAGTACAATACGGCAAGCTGTTGGTTATAAAAAAAAAACAAAAACACTGAAATATCAAAATGTTCAGCACTTTTAAGGATATTTCTCCATCGCTGTATGACGGCACCTGCTCTAAACAGCACGAAAGGGTTTATACTTTAGCCCTAATTGTACTCCTATTTTCAAGATACATGTGTGCATTTTGAAAGGGAATTTTGTGACTGTGAGGTTTTTGAGTCCAAAGTAACAAGTGATCCCTTCAGG
>NC_043957.1:34017418-34109918 GCF_902148855.1 Sphaeramia orbicularis
TGTCCCCGTAAAGCTTTGTTATATGAATGTCACTCATCTACTTTATGCAAGCCAATTGTTCCTTACCTACTTCGTTTGGCCACCGTCCGAAATCTCCATTCAACCTCTAGTGGGTTTTCACAAGATCACACCCATAAATCCATGATGAATGGCGTGGGTTGAGAGTGAGGTAGGTGGAGACGGGTGCCACACTTGAGCCCCATAATCCCCCTTTAATCTAACACTGAATATCAATACAGGCTAAGGTTAATTACTAAAACACACACACATCACTTAACAAAATCCAAGCACTCTCTCAAGGTCATGTATACAAGCAGATGCACTCAGCGCCTCACACAGACGCCTTGAGCCCAGTTAACGTTACCTATCCTGTGTATATTTGTGTATGTGTTTAGGTCTGTGCACGGACGTACGTTTGTGCGTGAGTGTACAAATTGGATTGGCCTGACAGGTCTCCATTTACCGGGTCAAGCAACAAACCTATTCAGCATATTCAATTTGTTTTTCCTGCTGACAGACAGACAGGAGAAAGAGAAAGAGGAGGAGGTTGTGTGTGTATGTGTGTGTGTGTGTGTGTGTGTGTGTGTGTGTGTGTGTGTGTGTGTGTGTGTGCATGCTGTCAGTGTTCGGACTTTATCTCTTTTTATGAAAAGCATAAAAGCATGTGACGTTCATAGTAATTTGAGGGTCAATCACCCAAATAAATTGACATATTATCGAAAGCATAAAAGCTGCATATGCCTACAGGAGCTTCATTTTTCTGCATTTTTATTAGATGGACTAATGCTTTCATGATAAACTGAGGACAGCTATATTTCTTTTTTTTTTTTTTTTTTACTGTATGCAATTTGTGTGGGAGCAGAGGAGTAAGATATTACAAAGTGAAACTCAGTAGTACCCTTTTGCAGGCCGATGCTGATCCATGTCGTTTGGAAGTAGAGTCAGCAAAGTATGACAAATGAGCATTCAATAGCAGCGGAGTCACAGTCGTTTTGAAAAGGTCGCCCGTCTCTTCTACCTCAAGTACAGGCCCCTCTGCTCATCTCCTACTTGTGAATTCTTTATCATCTTTACTTTGAAAAGCAGAGCCCCCCCCGCTGGCTTTTACAACATCTGTAACAGACACGCACACACATTGTAACACAGCTCCAAGGCTATTCACAACACTAGGTAGTTGAACGTCGTGGTTGCAGTCTGCAGTTGGGTCATTTGTTGAACTCATCTGCAGTTCGGATTACTGTGAACTGATTCAGTGTTACAATAAATGTGAGCGCCGCACACAGAAAAAGAAAAAAAAACAGGGTGACAAAAAAAACAAAACAAAACAGGAACTTTTTAACAATCCAATAAAACCGAGAGTGATGGAAGAAAAATATTTTATTCATAGTAACTGAAACCTTTAAACATGCCATTTAAGAAACAATGATGGTGTAACCCACTCTTGGGTAAGTAACTCTAGCCTAGGTTCGGAAGGAGCCAAGTGTCATAAACTACTACCATAAATGAACGCAAAAGGGCAAGGTAAGTTGAAAAATCTGTAACATTTACTGATGTATCAACAAGTCAGTATACAATTGTATAGAAATTGCATAGAAACACACAAAAATAAAAGAAAAATAAAGAAAATAAAAAATGGGCCCTTTCAAATAAACAAGTCGTAGTTTGTCAGTCTGTCAGTCTTCCCTTGAAATGTCTGTTGTGATCACTTAGAGTTTGTCAATGTCTTTTAAGTGTTACTTTCCTTTAAAATGTTCCTGCGACGTTCAAAATCTGATGCTCTCATAAAAGGAATGTGTGTAACAGTCCTGGTGACTGGCACTGTCCTACCAGCAGATGGAGCACTTCTGAGTCAATCTCTAACTAACTCTAACTGGGAAATCCTGGTTCCAGCTGGAGATCCTGGTTCCGACTGAATCACTCCGGGAGGCTCGCCATCAATGGATAAGAATCTTCAAAGTAGTCCCAACTCTGTCCTTAGACCTGACCGAGGTAATAGAAGTGGAAAGACGGGGTTTTCCGATTCCCCGACGTCTTCTTCTGTGTCCGCTTTCTCTGTCGCTGGGTTAGCTGACAGAAACTGCCACTTAAAATTGCCACAAAACAACTTAAAACACATTAACGATAGTTTTCCTCTCTTCCTTTCTTGTCGCCATTTCCAGATCTCCCTGCCTCACACAAGATCACGTAGTTGCGTCGTGACCTGTCAATCGAGTGCAACTAGGGCGGGATATCATGTCTGATTGGCTGATCATTCATCCCAGTTCCCTAAAGGGACATTATACACTATTTTAATGTATTTGCTCTATTTGTTTTCCAACCTTTCTAACTTTTTTTTAATATATACCTGGTTACAATGGAATTTTCTTTTTTTTTAAATTACAGGGTGACCCAAAAAAAGAATTTTTGAAGTGCATATTGGCAGACATGAGCAAGTGGCAGCACTGCGAGACAGTGACCTTGAGCAAGTAAACACACCCCCATTTTAGTAACCATTGGTGGCTGTGCGAGAATTGTTCGGTAACCGTGTGATCTCAAGATTCGGTAACGTTCCCTGGCCCCCTAGATCGCCAGATTTGTCCGTTTGTGATTTTTTCTTGTGGGGCTATCTCAAGAGTAAAGTGTACACGACTCGACCAAGAACTCTGGATGAGTTAAAACAGAGAATTCAGGATGAAATTCACAGTATCCCAGCTGAGATGTTGCAGCGGTCAATGAGGAATCTCAACAGCAGATTTCAAGAATGCATTCGTACAGGAGGACGCCATCTACAGGAAGTAATTTTTAAAAAATGAAAATTCCATCATTGTTTCTTAAATGGCATGGTTTAAGGTTTCAGTTACTATGAATAAAATATTTTTCTTCCATCACTCTTGGTTTTATTGGATTGTTAAAAAGTTCCCGTTTTTTTGTGTCACCCTGTACATGATTCCACGATGCTTTAAGTGGAAATTGTGCCTAAACACAACAAAATCAGCACAGCTTTCACACATGCAATCACATTCTTTTATTTTGAGGACGTAAAGTGTCACCTGCTTCTCTACACGACTAATGAGGAGAAGCATGGAGTAGTGACAGTGTGTGTGTGTGTGTGAGTGAGTGAATGTATAAATGTCCCACTTTAATGTATGAGTATATTTAACCCAATGGTTCCCAACCTTTTTTGTCTTGTGACCCCATTTTAACATCACAAATTTCTGGCGACCCCAGACATTTAAAACAGAGACTTGTTTTTGTTTTTTTTTTGCTTAAATTTATTTGTTTTTGATCATGTAATAGTTTGCTACACTATGTTGCAAATAAACATTAATTTTAGATGACATTTAGTCTATATACTGTATATTATTATGGACGAAAGCAGTGAGAATTGTGACAAAGTGAGAATTTTATTTTCTTTGGGTCAGGATATGTACAGTCAGTCCAGCTTGTATTTACAAGGCTGACAGTTAATACTGAAAAAACAATAACTTAAACTGTGAATTATGAAAGAACTGCAGCATCTTAAACAGACCACAGTGAATATTTGACAGATAAACAGTACCACAGTGCTTCAGTTTCAGCTTCACAGTTTGTCATGTCTTTTATGGACTGTGATTGTCTCTGTCAACTCACCATATATTTTTTATTAGTATAATTTTTTTTTGGTTTTGTTTAGTTTTTTTTATCAATTACTAGAAATTTCAGGCGACCCCACTTAGGGTCCCAGACCCCAAGGTTGAAAACCACTGATTTAACCTATATACTAATATTCTGTCATCAAGTGTACCATACCGATGTGCACTCACATTACTTTTAATCATGAAACTAATCAATACCACCTATTATGTCTAGCAAATTTAAGGTATAAGATGAAGATATTATAGCAAGCAGGTGAAAATTCAGGCATTCAAGGATTTATTATATTATTTATAATTAAATTACACAGTGTCATGGAAACAAAGGAGCAACTTAGCTCATGGTGCAAGAAAATGAAATCAATAGAATTAATCATTTGACAAGAAAACAACTAACAAAAAGGGTAAAACACACCATAACTCTGCTATCAAACAAGAACAACACTTCTTTTAAACTTAGAACACTGTAAATACATAAAACTATCCCAAACTACTTTGTCCCAATGCATGCTGGGAAACTTCTCCCAGCTGCTCCTCCAACACGCCACAATATCCTCCATTAGTTCATCCTACCGTTATTTCCCTCCCTGACAAGGAACAAGACAAATAATTCTCTAACTTTTGAAGACCAGATTTCAGAGACTTTACAATCTCTGTAATTGTTTTGCTATGTTTATGTCTCTTCTGTTTTATCTAAACTTTACTGGTTTTGTGAAGTACTTTAAAGTGAACTGTAAGCGTAAAAGATTCCATAAATAATTTATCTATACGTACTGCGTATGTATGATGCAATGCATCATAACAGAGCTGAAATCACAGAATTTGCCTTTTTTTTTTTTCAAACAAAATCAACCAACCTGTTCTAATGTATCAGCTGACAATTTCTACAGTATTATTAAAGTTTTTTTTTTCATGTTTACTTTGGACTAAAAAACAGTAAAGTCTGTGAAAATTTGGTGAAAAATCTACACACTCATACAGAATATTAAAAAGAATAGACTATAATAGACTACAATACAATATAATTAAATAGAATACTCCTATTGTCTGAGAGTAACAAGCTAAACGTTTTTAAATGAATATGAACCAAATAAATAGAATATTAAATACTGAATATCACAAAACTTATAAAATAGCTAAATTATAGAATAATAAAACAATCAAACAGCAGAGATTGATTGTTTGCTGCCCTGGCAAAATGAATGGTGTTGATGGAGTTGGGTTGATCTGTTTGTGATTACAAGTTAAAAGGATCTGAACACTTTGCTTTTTTTTTTTGGTTGATTACAAACTCAGCAGACATGCGACATGCTAATTGTAGCTTTCCTGATCAGCTTCATTCAGTTTGTCTGATCCTTATGGTCAGCTGTAACGTGGTACAATGACAACTGGATCTGTTTTATGGGCTCAGAGACAAAGTACTGCAACAGATTGAAAACAGAGGAATGAACAAATTTGGACCCAACAATAAGACCTGATGTCATTTAACCGGATAAACCAGTGGTTCTTAACCTTGTTGGAGGTACTGAACCCCACCAGTTTCATATGTGCATTCACCGAACCCTTCTTTATTAAAAATATATTTTTTTTTTTTTTTCAAATTCAAGACACAGGTATATGTTTTACTGGTGCACAAAATGAACCGTGCATTAACATCACTGTGTTAAAAGAACAAAACCAATACAGTACATGAACTCACAACAAATTACATACCTTTTCACAAAGACATGACCTTTTTTAATACTACCACACTGAAATGGTTTTCATTTTTAACCTTATGTATTCCAATAATGAACTTATTGTATTTATGCTATTTATCATTTTTAACATTTTAACACACACCCATCACCTAATTTCCATCAGGCTACAATAATAATGAATATTTACTGCAAATCAGTGTGACTTCTGCTGTTGTCGAGTGTGTGTCTTGACCTCCGCCGAACCCCTGAGACTGACTCACCGAACCCCTAGGGTTCGATCAAACCCAGGTTAAGAACCACTGGGATAAACCAACAAAGTCAGTGTTGAAGTATTATTACCTTCACCAAGGAACGGCGGAGGTTATGTTTTCATCGGGGTTTGTGTGTTTGTATGTGTCTATTAGCAAAATAACTGAAAAAGTTATGGTCGGATTTGGATGAAATTTTCAGGAAATGTTGATACTGGCACAAGGAACAAATGATACAATTTTGGTGGTGATCGGGGGACGGGGGCGTTGGATTTTTTGTTTGTTTGTCTGTCTGTTAGCAAGATAATTAAAAAAGTTATGGAAAGATTTGGATGAATTTGGTGATACTGGCACAAGGAACAAATAATTACATTTTGGTGGTAATGGGGGGGGGGGGCTGAGAGACTGATCTACTTTGGCGGAGGTCTGCGCTCTCCAAGTGCTTTTTTGGTTTGTCTATATGTCTGTTAGCAAGATAACTCAAAAAGTTATAGATGGATTTGGATGAAATTTTCAGGAAATGTTGATACTGGCACAAGGAACAAATGATTATATTCTGGTGATTGGGGGGGGGGACTTATTTGCCTGGGCAGAGGTTTTTTCTAGTTTATCGCTTGAATACAATCACTTACAGGAGGTAGATTAGATATGATGGTTTCTTGGGTCCTGTGTATCTTTTTCTGATTGGACAAAGCAAAAAAAATAAATAAATAAAAAAAAGTAACAAACCTCTCAGTGTTATAATATCTTTCCCCAGAGCACAATTGAGGTACTGGTTACATTTTTAGCAAATTAACTGTTGTTGCAATTTAGTTTCATATCAAATCCACTTTTGAGAGAAAGAATTAGTTGGAAAAAAATTACAGAAATTTTAATAGCATGCATGTGTGCAAAAAGCAACCATAGGGTAGACAATAAATGCTTCCCAGCTGAGCTTAAGAGCCTGTACAGAACATTGTACCGCTAAGACTACTGAAAACTCCCTGATTAGCAATATTGCTCTCCGCTGTTTAGATTATATTCATATCATTACATTTCTTTTCATTACATCCCTGTAGGAAACCATGCAGCAGGATCCAATTAACTGTCATTTTTGCTTAGTTATTACACACTCTGTATAATTTTGCTATTTTTGCACGGCTTTATTAGCCTTCAGTTTTATTTATGTATTTGAAAGGGCCCCATGTTGACCAACACTCTGGTGGAGGCCAGAGTTAAAATAAGGTCCTAGCTGTAATGTCATTACATCACAGTTGGCACCCACTCCTACCAGCCATCCATCATTTGACATTGAGAGAGAGAGGAGAAAAAGAACAAGAGGAGGGAGAAAGGAGGGAGGGTTTATAGCTAGGTTTTATTAATTCTTCAGGGCTGGTTGCTAAAAGGATTGCAGTGGTAAAAAAAAATAAAATAAAATAAAATTACACACAACTGAGAAGTGGCTGTGTGATGAGGTAGATTTATTCCAATGTAAATAAGCTGGCTGGGCCTAGTGGCAAGGACTTCTGGTAAGGAGAAATAAAGGAGGGAGGAAAGAAGAAGGAAAGGCAGACGGAACTGAAGAGGAGGAGAGGATATAGAGAGATGTAGGGTGACAACGGGAGAGGGAGACAAAAGGCCTGACATTGGAAGAATGAAGAAATCAATGGAGGGAGGAAAGGATATGTACGGTGGAAGCAAATGTGAGAGGATGAGGTAGGACAGAGGCCGGGGGGGGGGGGGGGGGGGGGGGGGGCTGACATTGTAAAACAAGCCGACAAAGTACAGGTGAGAGTGAAGGAATGAGCAGCGGAGTTGAAAGCTCGGATGGATACAGGTAAATAGAAAGCGAAGGGCATCCAGCCTGTGGCTCCAACCTGTAGAGATATGTTAGAGGACGTACAGGTGGAAGGAAAAGCTGTTTATATGGATGGAATGAAAAGGATGGCATTGACAGAAGGAGGTGTAAAGCTTCACCTGTCAAAGATAATAGGTGGAAATAGGGTGAGAGAGCATAGAGGGAAAGAGGAGAGTAAAGAATGAAAAGAGTGAAGAAGATGAGGCACTTCTGAATTTTTGTCAGAGAAACAAAGAATAAGAGTGAGAAAGAAAAAAAAAAAGAAGTCAGAAATCAGTGGTGTGTAAGTAAAGAACAGAAAAATGGATGGAACGAGCAGCGTGTGCAGTACAGTACATCAGTACATACTGTACGCTGCAACTGAAGCCTTTTCGACCGTCTCATTGGTTGATTCTGTGATTCGATGATCACACTCTTTGTTCAATTATATGAGACAAAAGAATTGGGACAGCTTTGCATTCAGATGTTTCACTGCAAATCAAAAATGAAAAATGTTCTAATAGTTTCATAGTGTGGGAGTTTTATTGTGCTGTTTTATAACATTTTTTTTTTTCCCATTTTTTCCATTTGTTATCACACTAGAGCTGCTGAACACTAAAGTTCTTCATTATCTTTCATCTTATAAGTATTAATTATGTTATAAATATTGTGTTTGTATTATTATTTATGCTTCTAGTGCTTTATAGTTTGTGTAAGTCTTTTCATTGTTGGAACTAAACTCTCAGAAAAATAAATCATCCTTTAAATTAAAAGAAATATTGATCTGACATTTATCATGATAATAACTGGAAACAACTCACAGGATCATTTTTAGCATAATAATAATAATTCACATCCTCCAGTTTCACTTGTTAGGTCAGTGTTGATATTTCTATGAGTTGAACATCATGTATTTCTTACTGTAAACTTAGACAACAAACTAAACAAACCTAAATTGACAACATGATTTTGTCTCATTTGCACATGTATTTTAACCCTTTATAGCTCACTCAAAGAAATACTCTGAAATTCAACATTTCAACCTTAGTGTGTTATTGGAGGACATAACAATGATTTACTACTTTTGTGAAATTTTTCAACATTGTTATTGTTATGTAGAAAATTAAGGTTAATGAAGTTAAAATATTTGGTTCCTTTCCTGTATGTGGCAAAAAACGAATAAATAAATAAATAATTGCAAGAAGTTTATATAAAAAAATTCAAGACAAACACTCAAAGAAATACTCTGAAATTCAACATTTCAACCTTAGTGTGTTATTGGAGGACATAATGATTTACTACTTTTGCGGAATTTTTCTGTTTAGATGTATTTAAGTTTCAAAATACAGAACACACACAGGTATTCAAACACACACAAAACAAAAAACAAAACCCACTTAACCCTCCCTTACTTTTGTGAAATTTTTCAACATTTTTATTGTTATGTAGAAAAATCAAGGTTAATGAAGTTACCATATTTGGTTCCTTTCCTGTGTGTGGAAAAAAACTAATAACTAAATAAATAAATAAATAAATAAATAAATAAATAAATGCAAGAAGTTTATATAAAAAATTCAAGAAAAACACTGAAAGAAATACTCTGAAATTCAACATTTCAACCTTAGTGTGCTTTTGGAGGACATAACAAGGTTTTATTACTTTTGCGAAATTTTTTCTGTTTAGATGTATTTAAATTTCAAAATACAGAACACACACAGGTTTTCAAACACAAAAAAAAACAAAAAAAACAAAACCCACTTAACCCTCCCTTACTTTTGTGAAATTTTTCAACATTTTTATTGTTATGTGGAAAATCAAGGTTAATGAAGTTACCATATGTGGTTCCTTTCCTGTATGTGGCAAAAAAAAAAAGATAATAATAATCCAAGAAGTTTATATTAAAAAATTCAAGAAAAACACTCAAAGAAATACTCTGAAATTCAACATTTCAACCTTAGTGTGGTTTTGGAGGACATAACAAGGATTTATTACTTTAGCGAAATTTTTCTGTTTTGATGTATGTAAATTTCAAAATACAGAACACACACAGGTATTCAAACACACACACACAAAATAAATAAATAAATAAAAAAAACAAACAACCCCCCCCCCAAAAAAAAACCCACTTAACCCTCCCTTACTTTTGTGAAATGTTTCAACATTTTGTATTGTTATGTAGAAAAACAAGGTTTATGAAGTTACCATATTTGGTTCCTTTCCTGTATTGGGCAAAAAAATTAAATTGTAGAAGTTTGTATAAAAAATTTCAAGAAAAACACTCAAAGAAATACTCTGAAATTCAACATTTCAACCATACTTGGTTGCTTTCCTATATGTGGCAAAAAAAAAAAAAAAAAAAAAAATTGAAATCCAAGAGGTTTATATAAAAAAAATACAAGTAAAACATATGTAAGGTGAAAGGAACATGTATTTTAGAACACTAGAACATCACTTTTAGAACATTAGACCAACATTAGTGCTGATCCAGACACCTGTCCACATCCACATTCTCCCTTTGAACATCATTCCTTACATTAGTACCATTACTTCATGGTACCTAACAAAGCAGGTACACTCACTGTTCATGCAGAGGTGGACCTTACAGACCCTGTAGACCACATTGGACCTGAGATTGTTGCCTCACTGTAACTGTTGATGCCACTGTCTTGTAATGTGTGCGGAAATGACCAAAAATAGACCCTTGCCTGATAAAGTGTTAACATGCTCCACTTGTATCTGATATCATTTCTTCCGCTGTTTACATCCCCTAATTTGTAAAAACGTCTACGGTTGCCTGAGGATGCTAATCCATCACCCTATAGAGACACAACACGAGCATATCTGACATATATGTTGTTTCAGGAGTCATTGACATTCAACCCATTCTGTCATTTAGATGTGAGAATGTGTTGCACAAATCAGTTTACCTCTAACAGTGGGAAAACAGGCCTCATGTCCTCAGACACTAAATCCCAGTCTAGTAGAAAAGGGGATTATCATGATCATCATTAATAAGCAAAATGCCTGCAACCCTAAGCCTTCCTCTATCTAATAAATCCTCCCTGATCCACACTGGAGCATAATTAATACAGATGGCAGAGGGTAGGAGGTTAGCGTCGACCGAGCATGAGTTAATAAGGAAGGAGTGAAGGAGGTGTGAAAACCTCCTAACTCCAATTTGAGTCTTTTTCAGACTGAAAGTTAACAATGCTGAGTAACTCATCCTCAACCCTTTGGAATTCATTAAACTGTACGTACAGTCATTGAATAGAATGAAATAAATACATGTCAGCCAGTTGGAAAATTAAACTTTTTGGAAGTATTTTGAAAGCTTGGGTGATGGGAGATTTTCATCCAACATAAGGTCCAGGGGAATAGCAACTTGTCTCCTGCACAGCTGAATGGGATGAACCAGAGCGTGGAACAGGGCCATCTCCAAATGTTAATTGCACGAAACCAAAGCAGGGAGGAAAATATAGCACAGCTTGCAAATTATTCCTGTTGGCAACATGGATGGGAAAATAATTAAATACTGTCTATGTGTCTGCATATGTTTGGAGGCTTCTACTTGTTTATGCCCTTGCGCAAAAGAATTAAAAAAAAAAAAAAAAAAAAAAGTAATCAGTGTTAAATGACATTTGATGCCATTTAAAGGACCAGACTGTTGTTTTTGCATGTTGCAGTCTCTTAATTACAAAACGGCAGATTCTGCATTTCTTTTTTTTTTTTTTTTTTTTTTTTTAGCAAACCATTTTAAATTAGTCAATGACATTTAAACCAAATGCATCATAGCCAATATTTATATTCTTTTTTTTTTTTTTTTTTTTTTTTTTTTTTTTTTTTTTTATAATATTGTGCACAATTCTTAGAAATACAATATTCTATAAACCCTTCAAGGACTAACCGTTATCTGCCACCATGGCGTTTTAGTCTGAAGTCCTTTTGGATAACACAGATTTTAATTAATTTACTCTAACTGGTTGTGCAAAGGCCAGATAACAATTATTAGATAAACGGCTCCACAGCACACACCGTAAAGTAAACTTGGGTGGGATCTAAGAGCGACTTGATGAGCACTACACATTAAGATGTGAAGCCCTTGAGTGTGCTGTGCGCTCCCTGGAGAGAGATTAAAAGGGACTAAAATCCATCTGATAAAGCAAGGGGGAGAAAAAAACCCCACTTGTCTTGACCTTCACATATTCTTTAATGACAACACTGTGTTCTTGGGCGAATATCTGCCTGAATAAGTTGCTTCACACCAGCCTAGATGAAAAGAAAATACATCTGAATGCAAAAGGTCAAGGTGAGCCTTTTATCAGAGCTGAATGAAAAGAGAGATGAAACATCCAGGGACTAAATGCTAGTGGCATACTGGATAATAGAGGTCAATTTTACATGATACATCTCTACTATGTTTCACATTTTTACAGTCATTTTTAAATGGGTGCTTCTATGAAACTGGTCCCTAAAAACAGGACAGAGGGGCTAAAAATTCAAACCAGACATAGACTAATGTTATGAAGCAAGTTTGGAAGCACTTTAGGTCTGTTTTTTTTAAAGAGATGGGATAAAAAGAGAAACTATTTTTTAGATAAAACACATTTTTATATTATTTTTATACAAAAATATGTATGTAACAGTAAAAAAGACACAAAAATTACATGCTGCTATTTTTCTGAATATTTTTTTTAATTCTCTCACAGGTACATTTTGGGAATTGAACTAATTATACAAGGCAGAGTTTTTCACAAAAATGACCGCTGTTGCAAAATCACTTGTAATTTATATGTGTTTAAATGGGCAGGTTCTGTATGTAATACAGTGGACACGATGGGTTACACACGAAACCTGGAATGAGACTGAGATTCATGAAAAACCTGTATGTCTGGATTAGAAAAACCACTAGCATTGACAAATTTAACACAGTGTCTTTATTTATAGCTGTATATAAGACCGTTTACAGCCATGTTTTCTAGATCAAATGCACTGACTGGTAGCTTTTCATGCCCCAATTTTGGTCCTATTTTTGGCTCCAATATTTTATTTAAAATTCATTAATTTTGGGATGGCTCAGAGCAAGAGTATATATTTTTTTGCATTTATCTGAGGTCATTATTAAGGACTAAATGCTAGTGGCATACTAGATAATAGAGGTCAATTTTACATGATACATCTCTACTATGTTTCACATTTTTACAGTCATTTTTAAATGGGTGCTTCTATGAAACTGGTCCCTAAAAACAGGACAGAGGGGCTAAAAATTCAACCAGATATAGACTAATGTTATGAAGCAAGAACTAATTATACAAGGCAGAGTGTTTCACAAAAATGACCGCTGTTGCAAAATCACTTGTAATTTATATGTGTTTAAATGGGCAGGTTCTGTATGTAATGCAGTGGACACGATAGGTTACACACGAAACCTGGAATGAGACTGAGATTCATGAAAAACCTGTATGTCTGGATTAGAAAAACCACTAGCATGGACAAATTTAACACAGTGTCTTTATTTATAGCTGTATATAAGACCGTTTACAGCCATGTTTTCCAGATCAAATGCACTGACTGGTAGCTTTTCTTGCCCCAATTTTGGTCCTATTTTTGGCTCCAATATTTTATTTAAAATTCATTAATTTTGGGATGGCTCAGAGCAAGAGTATATTTTTTTTTACATTTATCTGAGGTCATTATTAAGGACTAAATGCTGGTGGCATACTGGATAATAGAGGTCAATTTTACATGATACATCTCTACTATGTTTCACATTTTTACAGTCATTTTTAAATGGGTGCTTCTATGAAACTGGTCCCTAAAAACAGGACAGAGGGGCTAAAAATTCAAACCAGACATAGACTAATGTTATGAAGCAAGTTTGGAAGCACTTTAGGTCTTTTTTTTTTTAAAGAGATGGGATAAAAAGAGAAACTATTTTTTAGATGAAACACATTTTTATATTATTTTTATACAAAAATCTGTATGTAACAGTAAAAAAGACACAAAAATTACATGCTGCTATTTTTCTGAATATTTTTTTAAATTCTCTCACAGGTACATTTTGGGAATTGAACTAATTATACAAGGCAGAGTGTTTCACAAAAATGACCGCTGTTGCAAAATCACTTGTAATTTATATGTGTTTAAATGGGCAGGTTCTGTATGTAATGCAGTGGACACGATAGGTTACACACGAAACCTGGAATGAGACTGAGATTCATGCAAAACCTATATGTCTGGATTAGAAAAAACACTAGCATGGACAAATTTAACACAGTGTCTTTATTTATAGCTGTATATAAGACCGTTTACAGCCATGTTTTCCAGATCAAATGCACTGACTGGTAGCTTTTCTTGCCCCAATTTTGGTCCTATTTTTGGCTCCAATATTTTATTTAAAATTCATTAATTTTGGGATGGCTCAGAGCAAGAGTATAATTTTTTTGCATTTATCTGAGGTCATCATTAGGTACATCCTGGGGGGATATATGTCTAAATTTCTCTTTTATTATAGGGTCTTAAAAGCTAGCAAAGTGCCAGGTACCAAAATGAACCCAGTTTGATAGAAGCACCCAAATTGTAAAATGGGATGTAAATCATTTGACTCATCTCTTTTGTATTTTCAGTCTTTTATTTGAGATCTTTTCCACAGTATGCCTCTAACCTTTGATCGGTACTTTTCAACATCTTCTTACTGTACTACTGTACCTTTTTGTATTTCTACACTCTGATAAGACCATGTCAAACCTTCCAGAAATGTTCTATAACACACCCCCAATTCAGCAGCTAGAACACTATGTAAAGTTGCAAATCTCATAAATCCATGTTTTATTCACAATAGAACATAGGAAACATAGTAAATATTTAATCTGACAAAATGTACTACCATGGCATTAAAAACAAACAGCTGGAGGAACATTTTGCAACTAATTAGGTTAGTTGGCAACAAGTCAGTGATATGATTGGGCATAAAAAGAGCATCTTCAAGAGGCAGTGTCTCAGAAGTAAACATGGGCAAGGGTTCACCAATCTGTGAAAAACTCTATCTGTAAGATGTGGAACAATTTCAGAATATGTTCATCAGCATAAAATTGTGAAGATTTTCATTATTTCATTGTCATTATCTGCAGTACATAATATAATCAAAAGAAGTGGGAAATCTGGTGGACGCTCTATACACAAGGGACAACACCCAAAATCAATACTGGACGCCAGTATTAGTACAAATGGAATTTGTCAAAAAACCACAGGGGGGGATGGTTTTTTTTGTTTGTTTGTTTGTTTTTAAATCATGAAAAAACAAGCAATCAACAGGCCTAATTCTTTTTTAAGTTAACGGTAGGTCCTATTACATGTCGAACAGTTGAACATTCATCTTTAATACAAACTAAAACTCCATGAAACATTTAATTTTCTGTTACCGCCACACCTGTGATGTGGGAGTGGCCTAATTAAGTTTCAGGACCATGGATAAGGGCCGATCACACTAACATAGGAGAGGATTTATGGCGAACAAGCAACTCAGTCAGACTGGAAAACGGAACATTAAACCTAATGATTAAGATGCAGTTAAACATGTACAGGGTGGGGAAGCAAAATTTACAATAAACATTTAGTTGTTTTTTTCTCAGCAGGCACAACGTCAGTTGTTTTGAAACCAAACATATATTGATGTCATAATCATACCTAACACTATTATCCATACCTTTTCAGAAACTTTGGCCCATATGAGTAATCGGGAAAGCAAACGTCAAAGAGTGTGTGATTTGCTGAATGCACTTGTCACACAAAGGAGATTTCAAAAATAGTTGGAGTGTCCATAAAGACTGTTTATAATGGAAAGAAGAGAATGACTATGAGCAAAACTATTACGAGAAAGTCTGGAAGATACTATTAAAGAAGAATGGGAGAAGTTGTCACCCCAATATTTGAGGAACACTTGCGCAAGTTTCAGGAAGCGTGTGAAGGCAGTTATTGAGAAAGAAGGAGGACACATAGAATAAAAACATTTTCTATGATGTAAATTTTCTTGTGGCAAATAAATTCTCATGACTTTCAATAAACTAATTGGTCATACACTGTCTTTCAATCCCTGCCTCAAAATATTGTAAATTTTGCTTCCCCACCCTGTACAGTACATTGGCACCTGCACATGTATGTCCGTACTAGTGACGCCAAGTCGAGTTGGGGCGGGTCAAGAAAATGTCACTTTCAGACCCAGTGAGAGAGACACTGATATAAAGCCTGCAAAGAAATATAGGTAAGGTATACAATGTATTGATGTGCATGGGGCCGTTCGCGAATTCCAAGACTCCCGACAGTTCAGTTCAGGTGAAAGTCCGATTAGAGTCACGCGCACTGTGAGTGGTCTGTTTTGGGTCCACCTCGAGTATGCATGGATGTCTGCGGAGTCAAGTACACCCGACTCTGTGGGGGATTTAGTGCCTGTAAGATAGGCTATAGGTGTAAGAAAAGTCAGTCCTAACCTGCCTTGTAGAAGCCGATAACGTAATAACGACCCATAACGTAATAACGACCCATAACGTAATAAATTTGCCATTTTTAAAATGTAATAGGCCAATGACATAATAACGTAATCCTGAACCGATAACGTAATAACTGTTGGTCAATAATGTGATAACTTATTAAGAATTTTTTTTTTTTTTTTTATCAGGCCAATAACGTAATAACCAATAACATAATAAGTTATTACGTTATTGGCCAAAAGATAATACGTTATCGATTCAGGACTTTTATTACGTTATTGGCCACTTTTTATGTACTGGCCTATTACATTTTAAAAATTGCAAATTTATTACATTATGGGTTGTTATTACATTATTGGCTTCTACATGCCTGTTACTTCAGTTGGTTTTTGATGGGGTTGTCCCCCCCAGGGATGAAATTCATTCAGCAGAAGTAGGGATGTAAAAACCAGAGGGGGGGGGTTGATTTCCCCCATCCTCCCCAACAAATTGCACCCTGGGCAGCACAATTGGAAAGGCACCATCAATATATGCAGAGCACAGGTGTCAAACATACGGCCTAAGGGCCAAAACTGGCCCGCCAAAGGTTCCAATCCGGCCCACAGGATGAATTTGCAAAACGCAGAAGATATTAATAGTCAAGGGTGTTGAACTCCAAAATAATAGCATAATAACCTAGAAATAATGACTCCAAATTTTCTTCTTGGTTTAATGCGGAAAAAACAATATGACATTATGTTTATTACTATAAATACTGGCAACACCATTTTTTTCTCTTTGATTTATTGCAAAGAACATTAAATTCTGA
This sequence comes from Sphaeramia orbicularis, assembly GCF_902148855.1. Classification (NCBI taxonomy): domain Eukaryota; kingdom Metazoa; phylum Chordata; class Actinopteri; order Kurtiformes; family Apogonidae; genus Sphaeramia; species Sphaeramia orbicularis. The sequence continues at coordinate 34,034,085 of NC_043957.1, forward strand.
TATCTGAACCTGAACATATATGAACAACCTGAAATGTCTAAAGAAAAATAAGTGCAATTTTAACAATATTCTGCCTGGTTTATATCTTGGTAGATCTGATCTGTAATGCACATGTATACATCATAAGTTGAGGCATAATATTGATTAAAAAAAAATGTTTTTCCTCATTATTTCTTAAGAAATTTCAGTTCTTTCAAGTTATTCACATCTTTTTTGTTTGGATAGTTTGTAAAATGTAAATGTTTTCATAATTTAATGTTATTTTTTGCATATTAAAAATTTGGAGTTGTCATTATTTATAGCCTATTATGCTATTATTTGACTGGTCCGGCCCACTGGAGATCAAACTGGGCTGAATGTGGCCCCTGAAAGAAAATGATCTTGACACCCCTGATGTAGAGGTATATACAGGTTTTAGAGCAACATATGCTCCCATTCAGACATTTTTTTCATGGAAGGTCTTAGATATTTCAACAAGACAAAGCTTAACCACATGCTCTATCCATTACAGCAGCATGGCTTCATAGCAGAGGAGTCCAGGTGCTGAACTGGCCTGCAGTCATGAGACCAAAACAATGACAAACACCCAGGACTGTTGAGCTGCTGGAATCCTCTGACAGACAAGAATAGGACAACATCCATCACCCAAAATCCCCAGAAACTGGTTGTCTCAGTTCCCAGATGTTTACAGACTGTTAAAAGAAGAGGGAATGTTACACAATGGTAAACATGGCCCTGTGTTACTGCCATCAAATTCAACATTACCTCATTTTTCCCCTTAAATGATGTATTTTTTTTAGTTTAAATATTTTACTTTTTTTTTTTATTTTATTTTTTTTTATTTGATTTGATTTGTTTTATGTGATTTTTATGACATTTGTACAGTGTTCCAACTTTTTTTGTTTCTTTTTTTTGTATAACAACATGATTTTATGGTAGACGCTATGAGCAAACCAGTAAAAAGCCAATATCGTGCGAGTTGGTCTGCTATGACAATGTTTCTGTTAAACTGATACATATTTCAGAGGAAAAAGTCGACTTTAAAGTGCACTGGGAAAGATAGGGGATTTTTTTCTTACTTAACCATAAGAGGTTATTATCTCAAGAAAAGAAAAAAAAAAAAAAGAAGAAGGTTAAGGGGAGCTTGTGAAGCTAAATTTTAGTTATGAACTACCGTGGTGGTCATGGCACCAAGTCCCCCAACATGCATATATCTTGTAACTATTATTACTGAACCAGCAGCCACCGGAGTCTGTTCTTTTTTTTTTTTTTTTCGTACTAGAAGTCGCTGTGGGGTCACACAAGACTATTTGCTTCTTTATCACTGGTGGGAGTAGTCTTAATGTTTCATCACAATACCCCAGACAGTCGTTCTAATACAGCCATGCCCACCTGCGCTCACACATACTGGCTCACACACTTCGACGTGCACGCATCCACGCACAAACACAGTCACCTCTACTGGCCCACCAGGCTCGCTGAGAGCCTTGATTAAAATTTCCTCCATGTTCTGCTTCAGTTGGTGGCATGGTGAATGATGTGTGTCCACAAACAGATGGAGCCCTCTCTCTCTCTCTCTCTCTCTCACACACACACACACACACACACACACACACACACACACACACACACACACACACACAGAAAAACACACACACACACATTCAGACACCTGTCAAATCTTCAGGTGTGTCAAATTCCTAATCTGCATGAGAAAATGGGAAAATACCTTCAATAAAAATGCCTTCCCTCTTGTCCACTGAACTGTGGAAACGCTATGGAAATAAGGTCTTTTTTCACAGAGCAGGTGAATGGATAAAAGAATGATGACTTTTGTCTTCTGCATGTAGGGATGAGGTCAAAAAGGCATCACAGTAGGCGGGAAGAGGCACGACTCTGAGATTTCTTCGATGTAAATAGGAACATAGGAACATCACCACACTTTCTATACTGTATATAGTGTATTGTGTGGAAGTGACATAAATAGACATTTATTGTTGCTATGGACACAAACTTCAGCATCTCAAAAATAAAAAAAATAAAAATATATATATATATATATATATATAAACAGGGTGGGGAAGCAAAATTTACAATATTTTGAGGCAGGGATTGAAAGACAGTGTATGACCAATTAGTTTATTGAAACTCATGAGAATTTATTTGCCACAAGAAAATTGACATCATAGAAAATGTTTTTATTCTATGTGTCCTCCTTCTTTCTCAATAACTGCCTTCACACGCTTCCTGAAACTTGCGCAAGTGTTCCTCAAATATTCGGGTGACAACTTCTCCCATTCTTCTTTAATAGTATCTTTAAGAAAGTCGACATTGCTGTGTGATGTTCTATTGGTACCATGTTCTAAAACGCCCCAAATAGCATAATCCAGAGGGTTTAGATCTGGGCTAGAAGGCGGCCATAAACATGATTCCCAAAAATTGCTAAAGTTGGATTTGTTGCTGTTGTCAACAAGTGTTTTGGTGTTCTTGTGTAAGATTTTAACTTCAAATCATATTTTACTGCATTTCTAACGGTCTTGTTGTCTACCTCAAGTTCAATTGCCATTTTTCTCATGGATTTGGTTGGATCCTTTAGGATTTTGGATTTGAGAGCTTTAATAAAAGCTTTGGTACGTTTTTTGTTGCTTCCTCCACTTCCAGACTTTCTCGTAATAGTTTTGCTCATAGTCATTCTCTTCTTTCCATTATAAACAGTCTTTATGGACACTCCAACTACTTTTGAAATCTCCTTTGGTGTGACGAGTGCATTCAGCAAATCACACACTCTTTGACGTTTACTTTCCTGATTACTCATATGGGCAAAAGTTTCTGAAAAGGTATGGATAATAGTGTTAGGTATGATTATGACATCAATATATGTTTGGTTTCAAAACAATTGACGTAGTGCCTGCTGAGAAAAAACAACTAAATGTTCATTGTAAATTTTGCTTCTCCACCCTGTATATATTCAACAGACCTTAGAAAATCCAGTAAAGATCAGCAGGAGCTAATCACCACCATCTATTTTGGGACTGTGCAAAAACTCAAGTCATTCTGGAAGAGTGTTCACAATCGTTTGGAATCTATATTTAAGACCACAATCGCATTTGCTGCTTCCACGTTGTATATGGAGGCCATGACACAGAACATTCAAACTAAATGAGACAAATATTTAATGAGACTACTACTTATTTGAGGGGAAAAAAGCTCTGACAAGGAAGTGGCTCCAGCCAGATGCACCACAAGTTGAAGATTGGTTTAAAGCAATCTATGTAATGAAATCTATGTAATCGAGAAATTGTCCTTTTTATTCAAAGTAAAGCAGGATACATTTATGGAAATGTGGTCAAAATGGATTGTATATATCACACCATTGAGGCCAGATTTAACTTAACTGGAAATGAAAAGTTCTGTTTGTACTGGTTGAATGTAATGGAGTTGAAACTTGTGTGGATTTTGAAATAATAATAGTAAATATAAGAAGAAATTTTGACATCTTTTTGTTCTAATGTATGTTATTTAGTAAAATATAACAAAAAAGAAATGAAATGATGATTTATTTTAAGTAGAATTGCTTTTTTTTGTTTTGTTTTGTTTTGTTTTGTTTTCCAGACAGAGAACTTATATGGAATGTGTTTATATTAAATTTCATGTTTTACCATTATTGATTTTTCAGACATGATATACAAATGTGCTTAGTTGTGTTTTTTTTCTGTTTTACTTTGTGTTAAAGTGTTTTCCCAAATGAAAAAAAAAAAAAAATCCTGTAAAGGTGTCCTATTCTACAAACCTTATTCGGCTAAACTAGATCAATGAAAAAGCTTTAAAAACAATAAATTATTATTTATTTAACCAGGGTGGTCTGTTACGAAGCAATTATCACTCATTATCAAAGACGAGATGGTCAAGAAGCAGCAGTCAGACGCATCCCAGTATATACACCAGTGCCAAACCCAGGTAACAATTAGAGGCATGTGCAAGGATCAAGGACTATTGATTGAACTGATCTTTTGAAGGATTCAAATGAGATGAGTGAACTGTGTGTACTTTAGCTGTTGTTGTGTTGGTTCCAGTCGCTCAAAGTAGCAAACTGGAAGGAAACCCAGCAAAAGGAGTGTAGCAACCAATAATGTAATAACAGCCAATAATATAATACCTGCTAATAACATAATCATTTTGGCCACTTTAAATGTAATAAAGCCAGTAATGTAAGAACTTGCAATGAAGTAATAAAGGTTTAAAGTGGATAACTTAATAACATTTTGCTAATAATATCATTCGTTATAATGTTACTAGCCTAGCATTTTTCTTTAACCCTTTCATGCATACTGGCCACTCCAGTGGACAGTTATTCTCCAGCTGTTTTCTTGTATATTCATGGGTTTTGTTGTTTTAGTTCCATATCAGCCAACACAGTGGACACTCATGCATCATCCCATACATTGACATTCACACCATTTTTTGCATATTATCTGCATGAAGTGAGTAATAACTACTACTACTACTACTACTAATAATAATAATAATAATAATACATTGTATTTGTATATCGCTTTTCATGGTACTCAAAGACACTTTACATACAGTGTAACTAGTATTCAGAGTATGTTAAAATATATTAATATGTTAAAAATGTTTTTATTTCATAGTTTTCACATAGTATATCAGTAAATACACGTTGCTTTGTTTCAAAAATTTAACGCATGGTATCCATCTGATTTGACATTTTTGCAACTCCATGAAAAATAAGTTCTTAAAAAAATTAATCACATTTTTTTTTCATGCCTAAAGAGGAATAAAAACGGGACAAAAACATCTTGATTAAGGTTCTCATAATTCATGCATGAAAGGGTTAAACAATTTTTTTTTTTTTTTTTTTTTGGCATATTATTTCAATAAAATAAGTAATAACTAGTAATAGAGTATGATAAAATGTGAGAAAACATCAAATTAACAGCATTAAAATGTTTTTATTTAATAGTTTTCATACCATATATCAGTAAACGCATGTTTCTTTGCCTTTAAAATTTAACACATGGTGTCCAGCTGAGTGGACATTTTTGTAAATCCATGAAAAATAGGTTGATGAAAAAAATTAAATTGCGTTGTTTTCTGTTTTGTTTTGTTTTTTTTTCATGCCCAAAGAGGAATAAAAACACTCAGGAAAAAAAAAAAAATCTTGATTAAGGTTCTCATAAATCGTGCAGGAAAGGGTTAAATCCTTTGAAAATGTAATAACTGCAGTTGATAATAATCAAGTGAGTTGAATACATTTTTTACATGTGAAATGACTACACTGGTCAACAACAAATTTATTGTTTAAGTTTTTTGAGCTGATTTAGGATAATTTTGGTGTGCTGAATTCAAAAATCACATTAATTTTGCTCAATCAGGTCAACTTTCTGAACTATGCTACATATTGGCTTTTTAACATTTTTGGTAACATTTATGGGCATTTTCACATCATATGATACAAAATTCTTTCATATTTCTTGCAATAAACGAGTTCTGAAGATTTTACTTTTGTCAATTTATGATTAATGGTTTTTTTAATATTACAGGTGAATGAAATGGCTTCGACTAGAAGATCTTGCAAAAATAAGCCTGACGTATTCTGCTACATCTGCGGTGAATACACCATTGTACCTAACAGGAATCCAGTGATCAAATGATTTTTTTTCTCTTAAAACCTATTTTGGGTGAGAACTACAGGGTGGGGAAGCAAAATGAACAATGAACATTTAGTTGTTTTTTCTCAGCAGGCACTACGTCAGTTGTTTTGAAACCAAACATATATTGATGTCATAATCATACCTAACACTATTATCCATACCTTTTCACAAACTTTTGCCCATATGAGTAATCAGGAAAGCAAACGTCAAAGAGTGTGTGATTTGCTGAATGCACTCGTCACACCAAAGGAGATTTCAAAAATAGTTGGAGTGTCCATAAAGACTGTTTATAATGAGAAGAAGAAATGACTATGAGCAAAACTATTACGAGAAAGTCTGGAAAATACTATTAAAAAAGAATGGGAGAAGTTGTCACTCGAATATTTGAGGAACACTTGCGCAAGTTTCAGGAAGCGTGTGAAGGCAGTTCTTGAGAAAGAAGGACACATAGAATAAAAACATTTTCTATTATGTAAATTTTCTTGTGGCAAATAAATTCTCATGACTTTCAATAAACTAACTGGTCATACACTGTCTTTCAATCCCTGCCTCAAAATATTGTAAATTTTGCTTCCCCACCCTGTATATAAACAATCAACTGATAAAGTCACAAAAATGTCATCAATTTTTTGAGAAGATCAAATTTTTCAAAATCAAATTAGCAAAAAAAACCTGACCTGACTGGGAAAAACAGATGTCATTTTTGGATTTAGCGGTGCAAAATGGTCCTAATTCAGTTGAAAAAACCTAGACAACTTGCAAAAAACATTTTTTTTGTAACCCAGTGTTATTCAAGAGCCACTTATTTCACTCTTACAATTAATTATCACTTGAGCCTTTTGAGGGAAATGAGAAGAGCCTCTGTTGGAGTGGACTGAGCAGATGACACACCCAGAGCTGGATTTTAATAGAATTTATTGACGGTGGAAATCAACAAAACGAATGATCATCTGAGAGGGGATGACTACGAGGTTACGGATGAGCCTCTCTGTATCGTTGTGTGTGTGTGTGTGTGTGTGTGTCTTTGTGCGTCTCTGTCTCTCGATCCGTCTCTGTCTACAGTACTTCCCCATGGGGAATGTTTCATTTGATATTAATGGCAGCCGCTTCACTGCCCATGTTGCATTCGCGCTGCGTGACTGTGTTTCTGTGCACAATCACAGCTCATTCCAGTTACGACGGCACAACATTTATACTTAAAGTCTAACACCACTGGAAATACAGTATTTGATTAACACACTGGTGTGATAATATTCTCTCCGGCTGGAAGGAATGCAAAAGATTTAATGCTTCTTATAGAGACTGCAGTCATTAGATAACATTTCTATTAATGGATTTACATTTCCTCTTCTACACCTCTCATCCTCCTAATCTGTTGTTTTTCTGGACAAAAGCCACATTCCAGTGTCTTACACTTGATTCTCCTTTCTCTTTATCATCCCTTTTTCCTTACTCCCTCATTCCTTCATCCCTCTGTCCCTCCACTGTGTTTTTTTTTTTTTTTTTTTGTCTGTGGGATTATTACTATTCAGGTCATGCAAGTCAAAGCTTCTGCATGCCTCTGATGTTTTCGCAGTGTTCCCTTTCTACTTAACCATTTTTCTTGCTTTTTTGGCTCCATTAACTCCTGCTTTTGTTGCGTTGTTTCAACACCATCACACAGACTCCACGTATCTTCGCTTGAGCTTTTCCTTTTCGGCGTAGTGTTCAGCATGCAGATGGAAAATGATGCTTTCCCTAACATACTTTAAAAATATAACACATTTTTTTCAGTGAGCAAAAACTCGTCTATTGCATATTGAGCTGACACTTTACAAAATAGCCTTAAATGGTGGGGAAAAAAAGTTCATGCTCAAAGTGACTACAGAAGCTGTTCAGAATCTGGCTTTTTTTAGGATTAAAGTTGCTTTTATCGAAATATTTCAACAATATGATATCAACAAAAATGATATGATGACTGTGAAAAGAGCTTGAAGTGGAAACCAACAGAGATTTGTTCTTTTGTGTTTTGTGCTTGTCTTTTTTTAGTATTTTTTTGGTTCACTTTCAAATGATTGCTATTGTTTCCAGACAACAGATGGAGTTTAGAGATAGTGGAGGTTAAAGCTGATGAAAGGAGAATATTATTTATTATATTATTAGACTTAGAGTTGTTCAAGTTGCTTTGAACATGACTCTAAGGCTGAATCCCAATTCACCCCTTAGCCCTCCCCCTTACCCCTACCCCTCTGTTTTGCGCGTTCACGTGAAGGGGTAGTGTTGTTTAGATTCTCAATTAGACGGAGGGGAAGGGATACTTCAGGACCACATTATAAATGGAGGGGTAGGAGAAATTTCCCATAATTCTGAATGAATGAATGAATTTATTTTGGTTTTACATCAATCATTGTACTTAGCACATTAATCGTAATAAACATAAAAACCAAAAAAAGAATAGGCTAGAAGCAAAAGCTTTTTTTTTTTGCCTATCCTTTTCACCTAATACACCGCTTACATCAAATTAAATGTGTACAGCATCGAGCATTCACACCGTGATAAATTTAAAAAAAAAAACAACAAAAACATATCTACCATCTCAATTCAATATTTTTAAATAATCTTAAACGTAAGGCACTTTTTTTTTTTTAACTTCGTCAAAGGAGTGAATAACTTAAATGGTCCATTCCATAATTCGAATCATTGACAAGATGGAGGTAAATAAAGACAAAAAGTGCAGCAGAAACACACAAATGTACGTATTTTCTTCGTACACAACTTAATCATTTGATCGACCATTCCAAGGTTATAATAGTTTTTGATTTTTCATTATAGTTTAGTTTTATTTAGTTTTAACTTTTTTTTTTTTTTTTTTTCTAATTCAGTTAGTTTTAATTAGTTTTTAGAGCAGGTTTGCTAGTTTTTATTAGTTTTCGTTATTTTCTAAATGCTTAGTTTTACTTTAGTTTTTTCATATTTTTAATCTTCTTCGCTGTCGTATTCAAATAAATCCCAGACAGGACTCTGCTGCTTTCTCACAATTTTACTCCATGTTTCCAGTTAGAGCGGGGATGAGAAAACACCAAAACGACAAGTGATGAGAAGTGACGGACCGATAAATATCATATGGTGCCGCTAGCTAAAATTGCTTGAGGGAAATAAATCGATTTCATATCAATCCGACATTGACAAAAATGAAAATGAAGGGAATTTTATCCATAATTTTTATACGTTTTAGTTAGTTTTGTAAGCACACAATACAGTTTCAGTTAGTTTTTTTTTCTTTTAATTATAGTTTTTATTTATTTCAGTTAACGAAAATGTTTTTACAATTCTAGCTTTCGTCATTTCGTTAGTTTTCGTTAATGATAATAACCTCGGACCATTTAATGCTGTTTCAATGTGTTTTAAATCACATTTCTACGGTTTATAGTTCATAGCCGCGAAAAGATGACCAAAGCCCACGCAACAGAGATGGTTGCAGCTACTGATGACATGATGAATACTTTCGGAAAAAAAGTTGTTGCATCTGTTAATAGTAGCATCAATGATTGCTGATGACGTAACAGGTCGCGAAGGGTTGTCTTATTTCATAGGTGAATGTTTCAACCCCTAACCCTTGCAGCTCCGTGTCAAGGGGTAGTGCCAAGTGCAAGAGCCAAGGGGTAGGGGTAAGGGGGAGGGCCAAGGGGTAAATCAGGACTGGGCCTAATACTAATGGTGGCTGTGAGTAGGGATGTAACGATACGAAAATTTCACATCATGGTTATTGTGACCAAAATTATCACGGTTGTCATTATTATCGCGGTATTGTTGAAATTGTGCTCAAAATGTTCAAAAAAGTACTAATACACACACTGAAATAATTTAACCAAGTTGTATTTTGATAAATAAGTAAATAAATACATACATACATACATACATACATACATACATATATAAATACATACACACATACATAAATACATACATACATACATACATACATACATACGTACATACATACATACATACGTAAATAAATAAATAAATAAATACATACATACATAAATACATAAATAAATAAATAAATAAATAAATAAAAATAGAATTAAATAAAATAACAGGCACAATGTACCTTCTGTTGGCAGAAACATTCAAATATTAACCCTTAGTGGTCTGAGCCTATTTTGCCCATTTTTCAGTCCTTTTGATTTTGCCTTTATATACTATATAAACAAATGTTTACTATACCCATGTTTGGTATCATCTGTCTATTTTTTTTTTTTTTTTCACTTTAACTTACTATATCAACAAAAAAAGGACAAAAAACACACACAAAAAAAAAAAAAAATCCGATTTGAAAAATTTGTATGATTTATTGCATAAATAACACAAAGATGCTTAACGAATGACTTTAAAAGTGAATACTGATTCCAAATATTAGGTATATTAAATTAAAATTGAAATAAATTAAAATTATACTCAAATATTTGACATAAAAGCAGATCTTTACATAAGGTTTTTCCCCTAAATGTGCGGTAATCAAACACGGTTATCATGATAATTAGAATTTAAACGGTAATACTAACCATCTGCAATTTTACCGTGGTTTATCATTATACCGGTAATCGTTACATCCCTAGCTGTGACTATAAGAAATATGTTACCCTTTTTCTATATTTTACTAATTCTTTTTCCCTATATTTTTATTATCATTACTATCCTCATTCCACCGCTTCAACTTCCTTGTGTTCACCACATTCCCTTATATCTCCTCATCTAACTCAATTTCCTTATTTGCCTTGGCGTCTGACTAAGTAAAGCCGTCAAGTCGTAACACATTGCTGCAGTACACTATTGTGTTTCCCGCTATTCCAACCTTTTCCCATTACAGTCTTTTTCTCCTACTTCATCACCTCATTGTCACCTCTTTTCCTCTACTGTCTTCGTACATGAAAGGTGGAGATAAAGACTTTTTTTGTTTAGCAGGCTTATTTCTGCAGGGTAGATGTACGCCCACATGAACCACTGTACTGAAAACATACAGCACCCACATAATGCATTGTCCTTAACACAATAGAGTTCCGAAGGTAAACATGAAAATACATCCTGAGTGATATGGATGAGGAGAGGTTATCAACACCAGTGCATGAATATTGTGTATTCTTAAAAGTGGCGAAATACAAATGTGTACTTTTTAGCAGCATACAACCAGGACACAAAAATGACATTGTAATTATTTTGATTATGAAATGAGTGATGATTTTAGTTGGAATGGTATTTTTTAGAGGAAATATTTTTAAAAAAATGATAATATGTTTTTCCAGGGTCGGTTCCAAACAAGAAGCGTCTGGAGAATGTGATGTGTAAGTTGAATATCTCTGCGGCTGCTGCTACTTTTATGTTTTGTTGTAACACATTTTACCCTTTTCTGAAAATTGCAGCTTCTGCTTTTAGTATCAAGCACTTTAGCCAGCACTACTTTTGTGTCGGACTGATTTAAGGTGAGAGGATGTTTGACTGCATGAATGAGGAAAATGTAGGGATACAGATGTCAGCCTTGAAGTAATATTTTGAGTTAAGTGTCTGCAACATCCTGACCATGATGGTTTTTTTTGATGCCTTATAACTTTTTTGCCTCGTGACCCCATTTTAATATGACAATTTCTGCTGACCCCAGACATTTTTTGCTAAAATTAATTTGTTTTTGATCATGTACTAGTTTGGTATACTATGTTGCAAATAAACGTTCATTTTAGACGACATTTAGTCTGTATAATGTATATGAATGAATGAAATCTTTATTTCGAGCATGTAAACAGTGAAATCAAAACAAAAATCAACCAACAAAATATAAGTGCTGGTACAAAAATGATTGATAGCAAACAAAATAAATAAATACATAATAATAGTAATAGTAAATAAATAAATTATTATTATTATTATTATTATTAATAATAATAATAATAATAATAATAATAATAATAATAACAAAAAACAAATTAAATGAAATTATACATGCTTGAAAAGGAATAGGAAGAAGTAAAAACTTATGTACTCCTACCCCCAATTTCTAATTTCTAATTCTATATTATTATGACGGAGGCAGAAAAGCCAGGTGTAGAAAGTGAGAATTTTATTTTCCTTGGTCAGGATATGTACATTCAGTCCAGTTTGGATTTACAAGGCTGACAATTAATACTGAACAAACAATAACTCAAACTATGAATTATGAAAGAGCTGCAGCATCTGAAACTGACCACAATGAACATTTGACAGATAAACAGTACCGCAGTGCTTCAGTTTCAGCTTCACAGTTTGTCATGTCTTCTATTAATTGCGATTGTCTCTCTCAACTCACCATATTTTTTATTAGTAAGTTTTTTTTTGTTTTTTTTAAATCAATTACTAGAAATTTCAGGTGACCCCATTTAAATTCCAGGTGACCCCACATGGGGTCCCGACCCCAAGGGTGAAAAACACTGCCTTATTCGGTAGTTCCTGTCATTGAAGTAGAATAGAAACTGTTTTTTTAACTAGGGCTGCGCAATATTGGAAAAAACTGACATTACAATGTTTTTTAACCCTGCGATACATATTGCAATATGAAAAAATACTCAGGAGGATATAATAGCTGTGTGGTGCCGATGTAAATAGTCTTGTTGTGGCAACAGGTGGAAGGCACTGTCGACACAGAACACATGTTTCAGTATCATCCTTCTTGTAGCCGAAATAATTCCCGATAACTGACTCTGCTTTTCTTTTTGGCACCAACTCTTTGTTTTTGGCGATTGTCATTTGTTCGTTACTTATTTTTCAATATCGTTAGCGGCGACTCACTCCAAACTGATTAAGAAAAATTGTGATTGGTAGATCACTGTGTCAGGCACCCTTGAAATTAGACGAGAACACGTTGAGTTCATTTACCTCCTACATTGCAGGACTTGCAAAGTGACTATTGCGCACACGTACATCGCGATGTTGATGCTCAAACGACATATCATGCAGCTCTATTTTAAACCCTACAAAACTAGACTTTAATGAAAGATTATTCTCACATGACACTGACTATGATGAGGACAGATGAAGATGAGTTTTATTTCATGACATCATCAAATAGTACAGTAGTAATTTCTTGAAAAGCAGAGCATAAGTGTTGTCATTTTGCCACAGTGTGTTACGTACATGTTCCAAAGCCCTAGAAAGAGAGATGTTTACACTAACACAAGCTGCCACTTCATTGTTTATCTCGTGGCACGCTCTCACTCACACACATGCACAGTGAGTGAGTGAGTCATGGATTATAGCCTTACTGAGGCGTATAAGAACACATCTCTATCCTCCCACCCAGCTCGCTGGCATACTGCACATCATAAGAGCCCATGTCAAAACCACAGAAAGGCCTCGAGCTTCCTCATAGCTTGTAAATGAGTGTGCGTCGCTGCTTGCGGATGCCTTCACCATTTTCCCTGCGAACACAAAAGCTATCAGTGCTCATCTTAGCGTGCATCCGGCGCTCGTTGTGTGTAAAGCACTGACTGCACAGGGGTCATACTGCTACCAAATCTACCTGAAGTTTATCTATAACAGTTTCATTCCAGCATCTACTAAGAGACGCTGAGAAATTACTTGTGTGTATCAGACCAAGTCATAAGCGTCCAGATTCAAGCTAATTTTCTAATTAAACAGGTTATATGTATTGATATTGATATTCCAAACTATCAACAACAGGGGTTAGTCACATAACAGAACAGATTAACCTGTTTAACCCTGACCATATTTTCAGGGGAAAAACGCCTAAAAAGACATACCCAAAGTAAATGAAGAATTAGTTATAATACTTATAATAATAAGGTTCTTATGGATGTTCTTGGTGTCTATGGACATTTAGAGACCTCACAGAATCTATTCCCATTGTCTAAAATATTGTATCTATTATTATGCCTGAGTAAACTGTAACAAACTAAAAGAGAAATTAGAATTTTTTATCCCCGCCTGTTTTTTTCCGGCTGGATTGACAATGATATGCATAAATTAATTGTTCGTGTCGGAGATTTTTAATAGCGTATATTTCACCCCAAAAAGATTAAAAATCATGTTTGAACATTAAAGTTTGCACTAAAATACACTTTTGATGTACTTTTATTAACATTAGGGTCTAAACTTTGAGCAACAGTTGAAAAAAACATTCATTATCCTGATTTATTATATTTTTTTAGTAGATGAATATTAATATAATTTTTTCGGCCCACGGGCAGGCCGATAGGGCTAAAGGGTGGTTCCCAACCTTTTCTGACTCATGACCCCATTTTAAAATGACAAATTTCTGGCGATTCCAGACATTCGAAACGGAGACTTTTTTTTTTGTTGCTAAAATTAATTTGTTTTTGATTGTGTAATAGTTTGCTATACTATGTTGCAAATAAACGTTAATTTTACACAACATTTAGTCTATATAATGTATATTATTATGAACGGAGGCAGAAAAGCCAGGTGTAAATTACTGCACAAAGTGAGAATTTTATTTTCCTTGGTCAGGATATGTACATTCAGTCCAGCTTGGATTTACAAGACTGACAATTAATACTGAACAAACAATAACTCAAACTATGAATTATGAAAGAGCTGCAGCATCTGAAACTGACCACAATGAACATTTGAAAGATAAACAGTACCACAGTGCTTCAGTTTCAGCTTCAGTTTGTCATGTCTTTTATGGATTGGGATTGTCTCTCAACTCACCATGTTTTTTTTTAATAAGTTTTGTTTTGTTTTGTTTTTTTATCAATTAGTAGAAATTTCAGGCAACCCCATTTGAATTCCAGGCAACCCCACGTGCTAGCAGTGCCCCAGCCGAATCATAAAAGTGTGGTATTGCCCAGCACTACTGCAGTGCACCCAATGTGCACAGATTTGAACAGATCTAATTTTGTTTTAATGTTCTCTTTTCAACTTTTCAATTTCAGATTTTTCAAGATTACAAGTCCCAAAAGACAACCAAAATATAAGACAGAGAGGGTTTTACAGAGGCTTTGCAGCTTTGACACACCAGTGATAAAAACTGATTCTGAAAAATCTGCTGGAATCTTTGCTCCTTGTGAGGGAGATTCAGCTCATGTTGGCCCAAAAAGGTGATTTTGCGGATGAAAACTTGGTCTAATGCGTCGTAGACCCTTCTGCATCCCCTGCTGACAGACTAGCCTCCCCACAGCTTCCATGTTGTCAGTGATTAGTGCGGACCATGTTTGTTGCCAGCTATGATAGCTGGTTACTATGGAGTCCAACAGAGAAAGACATCTGGAGATGGGTCGCCAGGGCAGCATGGAAATTATCAGGGCAATGGCCTTGATAGCAGACCTCAGAAGAAGTGTATGCATGTGTGTGTAGGTCTACGCAGTGCCATTTTTTCATTCAGCACCACTGTTCACCAAAATATACAAATACCCAAACATAAGGTGACTGTTAGAGGTCCAGAATATTGACATGTTCCTTAGTGTGTTCATCAAAACATTACTTGAGCTGAGTGAAGCTAAATGGTGCTTGGCTTTTAAATGGTAGATGGGGTCTCTTGGGTGTGTTTGTAAAAGAGACAGAAAGAAAGAGAGATGTAAAAGACAGAAGGTGAAGGCTAGAAGAGGCAGAGAATGATAATGACACATTTAAAACAACTAATGCAATGACCAACCTACATTTACTGCCCACAAATGGCCCATCCACCAACCATACCACCGCTATTTACACCTACCGCACAAACGTAAGGCGCCACATTAAGACATCCCAACTTGCTTCTGGGAAGCTACATTTCAAGCTCCCTTCCGGAAAGTCTTGATGCATTGATTTTCATTTTCAACTTAAGAAACCGACTGAAACACTTCCTGGAAGGCAAACCTGGAGCGCACTCAGAGCATTACCCCAAAACTCAACTACAGCCACTGAGGAAATGCTTACTGTGAAAACCATAAAAGCTGCTGCACTGCCCGTTGCACCGTGTCGAGACGAGGTGTCCCAGCTCGAATGTTGCCAGGTCTAAATTCCCAGTGGTTGACACAGATGCTCTTCCTCATGTAGTGCATTTAATTAGGGTGAAATTAGAAAGAGCTTGGAGAACAGAAACCCAAGTAAACAGTGAACTGACCTCCAAGATAGTGTTACTCTGCCTAAGGACACCTCCAGATATCATCCCATCCATGTAGATTATAAATTGAATTTTGCCTGAAAAATACTGTGGAAAGTTCCATTTCATTCATAATTATAGCTGAAACTTAATAATGATCAAATCCTAAAATACATGTCAGCATTATAATTTGTTGTGTCTTGCCCTAAAGCTTATCTGTCCAGCAGGCTGTTTAGAAATCCACTAAGAGACACATCATGCTGAAAGACAGAAAAATTAATTAAGGTTATGTGAAAACATAACCTCTTTGGCAGAAATAATGAAGCTGATATTGGCTTTTTTCTGTTGTTTATGCTCACATAATCAATATCAACCCACAGAGATTACATAGCTCAGTTAAAACTATGTGAACTGTTTTTTCCATGCCATTAAACATTCTCCAGAAACATTCAGCTTTGACTGAAAAAAAAAAAGTGGATTAAAATATAACACAGTAGCTGTGTGTAGTGAGAAGTACACACATTTTATCTCTGTATTAACCCACAAAGACCTAAAAGTCATTGGCAATAAAGGGTCGGAATTGATAGGATTTTATCAATATCAATGCTGTTGTTGATTTTGCTTACCAGTCCAATTCCTTATCAAATCTCCTATCAATTCCTAAGGGGTTTTTTGAGTGGGGGGAATTTTTTTTTTTTTTAGGTATTTACAATTACGATAATATCTCTCTTCAAACATACTGAAAATGTGTAATTCAGAGGCCAAAGAGATAATTCAACTAGTCTCACAAGCTCACTCTAATGTAAGTCTATTATTTGTAAGCTTTATCAAGGCCTGTTGAAAGGCAAAGAAGACTCAACAGTTTACATTAAAAAAGATGGAAGAAAGAGTTAAATACTGTTATATCATATGAACAATGGGACAGTATGTGTGAATCTGTTACTTCTCCCTCCTCTCCAGCCAACAGGTGAGAATTTTGTTTGGAAAAATTTAGTACAGTTCTTTATAATACCAAAACAGCAGTTTTGTAGAAACTTAAATGCTTCTACATGCTGGAGGGGTTGAGGGGACACAGAAGCAAACCACAGTTTTTTGGTCCTGTACGAAAATTAAAACATTTTAGAAAGATGTTGGAATAAAAATAGAGCAGGTTTTGGGTTTTAAATTACAGCAACCCACTTTGTCACTTCTGTTAGGAGATATTCCTGATGATTTGACAATAACTGGTAAATACCTTCTAAAAATCTTTGGTGCGGCAGCAAAAAAAAAAAAAACAGTCACTCAAAAATGGCTTCAACTTGACCCGCTGGGGCTGGACTGGTTGAAAGTTGTTGATGAAATTCATAAAATGGAGAGATTAACATTTACGCTGAGGCTGCAAGCTGAATTTTACATAATAAGATGGGGCAAATGGCTTAGTTTCTTTAAATACAATTAATGGGTGTTTTTTGTCTCATAGTTCTGTGAAATGCTAAATAAACTGCTGCTCTATTAATTAAATTAATTAGGTAACTTGATTGCTATTTCATAACTGTGACCTACATTATTATTACTATTACATTGTGACTACTATCTGTTGCAGACAGTGTTGGGCAAATTACTTTGAAAAAGTAATTAGTTATAGTAACTAGTTACTTTCCCAAAAAGTAATTGAATTAGTAACACAATTACTCCTTCACAAATGTAATTAGTTACCAGGGAAAGTAATTATTGCATTACTTTTTTTGAAAAACCTTCAAATATGTAAAAGGAAACTGATTTTTGAGCATGTCTCTGTTGGGTTTCTGTAAATTGGCTTAGAGCAGGCATGTCCAAAGTCCGGCCCGGGGGCCAATCACGGCCCGCGGTCAGATTTTATACGGCCCACAGCTTGGGTTTTAGAATGTATTATTTATGGCCCGCTTGGACTGTTGAACCGAGCACATGAATCATAAAAGGTTCCAAATGCAGTTTCTCCTTTCACCTCATGGTGGCAGCACCACTCTAACTCTATCTGGCTCTGTGACCTTACCGTGAACCCTTCTCGCTAATTTCTAACCACGGCGCCTGTAAATAAAAAAACGAAAGTTGACAGTGAGGGCCGCCGCTTCCAGGAGAGATGGGAATTACAATTTTTTTTCACTGAAAATCGAGGAGATTGTGTTTGCCTAATTTTTCAAGAGACTGTTGCTTTGTTTAAGGAATTCAATGTAAAGAGACACGAGCAGACAAAACATGCATACGACAAGCTAGCAGGGAGTGAGCGCTCCGAAAAAGTGAAGCAAATTCAAGCTGCTTTAAACTCAACAGTGACTCTTCATGTGAACCTGGGAGTTCAATGAATTCACCACCAAGGCAAGCTACCAAGTTGCCAGGTTAGTTGCCTCTAACTGCTGGTGTTATGTACTTGTAGATGTGACACAAAATATGACTTTCTGAATGATTTTGTGAAAGACAAGAGTAAGAGTCATATGTTTTCATCTGAAACGTTAACAGACTTTGCATTACTGAGTAATATATGAGTAATGATTACTCATATAAGTCATGTTTAAAATGAATGTGGGGTTAAGATTTTTATCAACTTGGAAGTTTAAGATACTCTATACAGTTCGTTCTATGTTATCTGACTCCAGATGTGAAAGGAAGGCAGAATTTTTTTTTTTTTTTTTTTAATTTGTTCACACCTGAGTGGCCTAGATTTGGTTATATTGCCATTTAAAAAAATGATATTATGACAATGAAAATTAAATTGTTGTAGAACAGCGCTTTTATATGTAATTTTTACCGTTCAAAAAACATCCGAAGGGACGACTGGCCCCTGGCAATCTCCACATTATCAGATCTGGCCCTCTTGAAAAAAAGTTTGGACACCCCTGGCTTAGAGTCTGGTTTTGACCAACTCTATGTATAAAGTGTCATGACATAACTTTTTTGTTGTGATCTGGCGCTATATAAATAAAATTTGATTGATTGAGTGATTTGATTGGCTTTCCCCTGTAAGTTGCTTTGGAAAAAAGCGTCTGCCAAATGCATAAACATAAACATAAACATGTTTCACGGACCAGTTGTATAGAGTAGAACAGCAGACAGGTACTGAATACCATAACTGTGGTGAGGCTGGGGTCCACCAGGGCCCGGCTTTTCCACCACATAAGTGCATATCTGCATTTATAGGAAGAAGATGCTCCTCCAGTTAATCCCACATCTCCACTTTTTTCAGTCGCTCCTCCCTGATTCAGTGGTAAATGTCTTCAGTCCAGTCAGTCAGACTCACTGATAACTCCTCCCCTAAATTAGCTGCACACGTCGCTGCATTCAAGTGAACGTGGTGTGCTGCGGACAACTCGTACTCGTAGGTGTCATTAGTCGTTCAGGTGAAGGTAATGTGGACAACTCAGACTCACTTGGCACACAGATGAAGCATGAAGGCAGTGTGGGCAATTTGAATATGAGAACGACTCGCAACGAATCGGTTCTTATCGTTCTCTTAAAAGAGCCGTTCAAAAGACTCGACTCGTCTGTGAACATCACACCTCTAGTGCCTGGCTGAGCAAGCCAGGATGGATAACAGCTGTTAGATATCAGTGCAAAGTAACGCGCCACATTTCACTGCCGAAAACGGTAATGGCGTTGTAACGTTTCAAATAGTAATTCATTAGATTACCCGTTACTGGAAAACAATAACGTTACTAACGCCACTATTTTTAACGCCGTTATTCCCAACACTGGTTGTCAATTGTTGTTTGTTATGTTCTGCATGACAAAATGATCAGTAACTAATAAAAAAACGGTCTTAAATGTAACTTGTAGAAACCTGCAGGAACCTTGTTTAAAGAACATATTCATGATCAGTAAATTAAATATACATTCATTCATTTCGTTCATAGTCGTGCATTTCATCAGCAGACATTCAAAAATCATCAGGTGAAAAAACATTCACACACCCATGCTCGAAAAGGAACAGGATTTCCTGTCCCCTTCTAAATAATAATAGCCTTAATGGTTAGCGATACACAACTAGCTGTAAAGCCATACTGTGTAACGTCAGACAAACCAAACAAATACATCCAAAGATAATACAAAATGAATACAAAACCAAGTGCAAAACTACATGTCCAGGAATTATAAAAACAAACATAACATAGGTAAATATATACCTGATGAAATGATACAAAACAATTACAATACCAGACCAAAATAAGTAAATAATTATGTCACAAGATGCAAAACAAATACGAAGCAAAATGTAAATACTTATAACTGTTCATATAATCTCATTGTTCTGTCTTTATACACATTTAATTTTTTTTTTTTTTTTTTTTAATGATGATAAATCACTTCAAAAAGGTTAAATGTAGAGGAAAAAATTTATCTGGGAATTGCCACAAAAACAGTTCTTGGTCTATAAGGACTCCTCTACTCATGACAGAGTTATCAGATAAGTGTCCTAACAGTCCAGTAGCGTGCAGAAAACCTAGTTGGGTCAATATGGTATGATAAATTACCGAGCCGTTCTTTTCCTAAGCGTGGTCCATAATGGAATACTTCACTCTTCATCTTGGGAACAGCGTTGGTACCTGTTGATAAATTAAGCACTTGACTTGAGTTGCTCTTGAATTGTCTGTGGGGGTCCAGAGGGAGCCTGACAGGAGGACAGTCCACTGTGGAACTTTACTTATGACATCTGCAGGTCAAAGGAGGAGAAAGTGGCAAGAGGAGAGTGAGACGAGGAAAAGATGAGAGCGAGGAGAGGAGGAGATTAGACAGCTTAAGGTTTTAAGACTGGAGTCTGAGGAGGTGAGGTCGTCTGGAGAAATGTAGGGTGAGGGAGGGAAAAGAGGGGAAGAGGAGGAGGAGGAGTGTGAACGGGAATCTATTATGGCATCCTGTAAGCTTACTCTGTTCACTCCTGCCTCCTGGATTCAATGCTACGTCAGTTACACACACACACACACACACACACACATTGTAACTTTCCCAGAGGATTCAGCCAATTCTTTCTATTGATTTTGATGAAGACCTGAGCAGCTGCTGTGAAACACTCGCTATATACCAAGTGGGCCTAAGCTTCCACACAGAAGCATGTCCAGCTATGGCTTGTGCCTGCATGTGTGTGTCGAGAGGGAGCAAATGGAAGAAAAAAAAAAAAAAAAAGCTATCATTGCCTTCAGTTCATGGGTGAGTGTGTAGGTACATTTAAGTGTGGACGCTCTTTTTCTCCCAGCTCACAAGAACACTTGCATTAAAATAGAAGTGGGACCCAACAGTGTCCTTATGTTAAGTGGAGTCAGTGCCATTTAAACAGGCAGATGTGACATTTGATATGTGGGGGAGGGGCACAAAAAGGCAAACACGGCGTACACTCGCAAGCTTCCCACAATACACATCGCAGACAGGGGTATTTGCACTATTCCAAATGTGACATTTGATCGGATGGTGAGGAATAAATGGAGACAGTTAACTACCAGTGACAGTCCTCCTCAAAGGCAAAGGAAAAAAAAAAAAACTACTGCCGCCGAAAACCTGTGATAGATCAACCTCTACTTTAGTTAATTAAATGAAAAATTAAAGGAATAAACAAATAAATAAAAGCTTCCCTTTAAGCAGATGAGTGGAATAAATTCCTGCAGTGTGCTCATATGTGAGGTTTGTAGTGAATGGGCAGGTAAACAACAGAAATGTGTTCACTGGATACAAGCGAGCGCAAATTAGTGGAAAGCTTTTCCAGAGGAAACGGAGAAGGTCAAAGTAGAAACCATACAGTGGAAAATGACACGCAGTTCATTTATTTACATTGCCTCAAACTGGAGCTAATATATGCAACATCTAATGATGAAAAAAGACTCACCTTCATCTGAGGAACATCACTGAGCTGATGGTCTGAGGACAGAGTTTCTGACCTTCATTCTGTTCTTTCTTTCTTTCTTTCATTCTGTTCTTTCTTTCTTTCTTTCTGCTTCACTTTCTTTTTCCTTCTTTCTTTCTTTCTTTCTTCCTTTCTCCCTGCTTCCCTTTCTTTCTTTCTTTCTTTCTTTCTTTCTCTTCTTTCTTTCTTTCTTTCTTTCTTTCTTCTTTCTTTCTTTCTTTCTCTCTCCCTGCTTCACTTTCTTTTTCTTTCTTTCTTTCTTTCTTCCTTAGTTTCTTGCCTTCTTTCTTTCTTCCTTAGTTTCTTGCCTTCTTTCTTTCTTTCTTTTTTCTTTCTTTCTACCTACATACCTTCCTTCCCTCCTTACTTTCTCCCTGCTTCCCTCTCTTTTTCTTTCTTTCTTTCTTTCTCCCTCCTTCCCTCTCTTTCTTTCTTTCTTTCTTGCTCTTCTTTCTTTCTTTCTTTTCCCTCCTTCCTCTCTTCTTTCCTTCTTTTTCTTTCTCCTCCTTCCCTCTCTTTCTTTCTTTCTTTTTTTGCCTTCTTTCTTTCTCCCTCCTTCCCTCTCTTTCTTTCTTTCTTGCCTTCTTTCTTTCTTTCTTTCTTTCTTTCTCCCTCCTTCCCGCTTTCTTTCTTTCTTTCTTTCTCCCTGCTTCACTTTCTTTTTCTTTCTTTCTCTTTCTTTCTTTCTTTCTTTCTTTCTCCCTGCTTCCCTTTCTTTCTTTCTTTCTTTCTTTCCTTCCATTTCCACAGTTTAAATCTGCATGTGCGTACTCACACTCCTACCTCTTCCTGTCCTCCTCTGGGCCCAGCTGAGTCACACAGCTCTAACCCTGGGATCTCAACAAATTTGCTGCTTGACAAAACGCTGCTGCTTACCTTCTCTCCCAGGGAAAGGCTGCCTCTTTTACCTCATCTGCCACAACGATACAGCGATGATACTGCATGACATGGATTCCTGACTACTCAAGCACATTTCTTTGTGTGCAAAACAAACAAAAAAGAAAAACCAAACCCTGCCGTGACCTTTTCTGTCGATTTTAGGCAGAATATTCTTGAAGACAAAATAGATGGTCACCTCAGACGAGTAGAGAACAGAGCTGTTAAGTACTGACCTCTATCACATGAATCGTATTTAGTCACCACGCACGAGACATTGTCCTTGGCATTCTCCAAACTTCATTACGTCATCCTCACACACACACACACCTGAACGCCATATGGTGGCACAGTGAAGTGAGTGGTTACACCGCGTTACATCAGACAGGTGAGCCAAACCGCTAAGCCAGCTGGACTGAAAACAAACACTGACTTCATAGTGTGAGCTTCTGCCAAACCATAAACTGAATTATACAACAACTAATTTCAGCTCAGGAAGCGAATAGATTAAGCAAACACCACTTAAGAAACAGTGGAGGAATTCAGAGTTTGTCAAGTCGGTTTTACTTAGACAGCATTTTTTTTATATACAGAGATAAACATATAAATAGGGATAGGCATAAGTAGGGAAGGATGAACTAGGGATGTACTATAATTCATACAAAACTAGAACAGCACCCAGAGTGCGCAGACATCCGCTAAGGCAGATCAGCCCCACCCACCCACCCAACCCGATCACCAAAATTTTATCATTTGTTCCTTGTGCCAGTATCAATATTTCCTGAAAATTTCATCCAAATCCATCCATAACTTTTTGAGTTATCTTGCTAACAGACAAACAAACTCATGAAAACATAACCTCCTCTGTTCTTTGGCGGGGGTAAAAAGCCCGAATGTAATCATGATAACCAAGGAAAAATGAAAATCCAGAAGCTGGTTGAATGGGCAGGTCAGTAGATCTGAACGGTCCTGAGCAGAGGATAGACCCATTTAACATGACCTTTAAATCAAATGTGCATACATAAATGATACTGAGCAGCTGTGATGCACCAGTGAGGTCAAATATGAAGTCGCTGAATGTCTGTGTTGGGTCAGATGCAGTGTTTTTCATGAATATAGTCTATAGCAGGGGTGTCAAACTCATGTCAGTTCAGGAGCCACATACAGCCCAATATGACCTGAAGTGGGCCAGGTCTTTAACCCTTTCATGCATAGTGGTCACTACAGTGGACAGTTACTCTACAGCTTTAATCTTGTAATTAATTAACTCATGGGTTTTGTTGTTTTAGTTCCATATCAACCAACACAGTGGACACTTATGCGTCATCTCATAAACTGCAATTCATACCATTATTGTAACTTTGCTGTTCTTGATTGGTTCTTGAGTGGAAATCAATTGTTAATATTTATTTTCTGCATATTATCTCCATGAAGTGAGTAATAACTAGTATTAGAATATGTTAAAATGTGAGAAAACATCAGATTAGCTGCATTAAACATGGTTTCATGTCACTGTTTTCATATCACTGTATGATATTGGGTTTTAAATACATGTTTCTTTGCTTCAAGAATAAAATTCATGGTGTAGCTGAGTGGACATTTTTGTAACTCCATGAAAAACAGGTTGATTTAAAAAAAAAAAAAATTCAAACACATTGTTTGTTTTTTTTTTCATGCCTAAAGAGGAATAAAAACACTCCGGAAAAAACATCTTGATTAAGGTTCTCATAATTCATGCATGAAAGGGTTAAAATAATAACATAATAATATATAAATAATATCAATTCCAAAATTTATATGTCTAAGTTC
Organism: Sphaeramia orbicularis; assembly: GCF_902148855.1. Lineage (NCBI taxonomy): Eukaryota > Metazoa > Chordata > Actinopteri > Kurtiformes > Apogonidae > Sphaeramia > Sphaeramia orbicularis. The sequence goes on from NC_043957.1 coordinate 34,058,359, forward strand.
TATGTTTTGGAGTGAAATTATATTATCAAAATGTTTACGTTTACAAACTAACCTTTAAAAAAATAAAAGACATGAACAACCATGAACAAAATGAAATTTATTCAGAAAAAAAGTGCAATTTTAACAATTTATGCCATTATTTGGCCTCAGCTTCTCATTTTCACATGTTCGTTACAGCTTACAGTGGATCTACAAATACACAAAACATTTATTAACAGGCAGAATATTAGACCAATTACACTTAATTATCTTAAGACATTTCAGGTTGTTCACATTGGTTCAGGTTATTCATATTTTTTTGTAAAAGACTAGTCTGTAAATGTAAACATTTTTGTCTAATTTCGCGTTTTTCTACACAAAAACAAAGGTTTTCATTATGAATAGTTTATTATGACAGTATTCACTTTAGATCAAACGGACCTTTATTTTAACATCCTTAATTGTTAATATCTAGTGTAATTTTTGCATTTCACTAATTCATCCCGCGGGCCGGATTGGACCCTTTGGCCCCCGGGCTGCATGTTTGACACCCTGGTCTATAGGGTTATGGTCTGACAGACAGCTCAGTTTGGGGCGATAAAACCGAAAGATTGGTCTTCATCCTCTTTTTAAATTCATAAAAGCCCATGGTGACATTATCTAGCCCCTAAAGTGGTTCACTGACTTTTCAATGTCCTTTCTTAATATTTCTCGGCATGGTTCCATAACGATACCAATTTTTTCTTTACAACGCCTAACCTGGCTAAATTCCCCCAGCAGATAAAAACACATTCCAATGACATTTACTTGTCCTGTCACACTGCAGGGCCTCCAATCACAGAAGATTGAACAGAAAGAGTTCGCCTGTCTGTGATCACCTGGTCCCCTCCCTGTTTCATGACTCTAAAAGGCAATAATCCGGTCCAATAAACCTGCAGTATGAGCTCACTCTTTAACATGACAAATGAGAAGTAAAGAAGCAGTTGGATTAATATAACATTAAAGACAATATGCTAAGCTAAAGTGGAGCTGCCAGCTGTTGGTAGTCATTAGCTGTTTTAATCACTCAAATAGATGGTTTGATACAACAGACTTTATGCCATCTTAAAATAATGACACACTCACTCACAGCTATTTAATAAAAATAAGACAGAAAAGATGAAACGCCCTCATTTTGGGAGCAGAAGGCCTGCAATACGAATAGCTACCATATGAAGTAAGTAACCTTTGCAGTTTTCACCTGCAGTCAGACCACTGAACACTGACCTGGAAAGCACATCACGTACCTGAAGGATTGCCAACTTCATGCCCTTTTTTACTTTTCAGTTGACCTAGAATAGCAACTATCATACCGTATGTACTCTTTAAATGTCTCTGACTTTCTGTTAAGTTTACCCTGAACCCTACAGTCAAGTACGGAACAATATGTTATTCGTTGATTTTTCGTGTCATCCTGCAACTTTTCTGTTTTTGTGTCTCGTATTTATTGAAAATGACAGTTTTGCTAATTATTAACAGATATTTCATGTCACCACATCATGCTGAATTAGCATCCCTTTTCCTATTTTATGTAGGTAATTGCATCATTAAAAGGATGAAACCCCAGCCTAGGAGGATGCATATTAGCTGGTGTTAAACAAGCCTGGGGGGGGCACAAGAAAATATGAACACAGCACTTATGAATGTGTGTGCAGAGCTAAATTTTTGATGTGTCGGTTAGCTGATAATGCGTGTGTTGGCATGTCATAAGCCTTTTACTACGAATTTGAAGTGCACCTGCGTTTTAGTGCTTTTTATTGTACCTATTGATTGATTCATTTATAAGACAAATAGTAAAATAAAGAAAAAGAGCAAAGTCCTGTCTCAACTACTTTACTACAAACTGCTATTTTACGACCCTACATTAACTTTGTAGCCTAATATCCAAGTTTAGTGGTGTTTGGACTCATACTAAGTTAAACAACAGTTGTGGTGAAAAAAACACAGATGTGGAAGCAACGTTCAAGGCATTATGTCCAATGTAGATTCCTGAAAGAATCTGTATCTCACTTTGGGCCACCTGGAAATCAAGTAAAAAACATCACATCACATAGGGCCAAAAAATACACATAATGTCCGCGCACTTGAAAACCCTCGGCCTGACTTATCAGACGCTCTACTGCCCCCTGTGGCCTGGCCACATCTTTGACTCCCCTGTTCTAAAGAGCTGAACATCAGTAACAACGCGACATTTTGGTCACTGGGTTAAATGTGTTAATGAAATGCCTCCATTATGCTACACTAGTCGCTTTTCCATTGGACAACTGCGCAAAACTTTACCAATACTTACTAAATACTGAAAAAACAGAAAAGCGTAATGTCGGTTTTTCCATTAAATCACAAATGAGGTGATTTGTTTATTTATTATCGCAAGATGACACAAGAAGTCATTCCATAAACATGGCGACAAACATAAATATATTGATTTAAAGTTATATTCATTATTATTATTATATATTAACCCTCTATCCCATACAAAATCAAAAAATGATTTGGTTTCCTGGTGTGTCCACATATAATTCTTTTAAACTCTTCTTCTTTGCTTATTGTAATGTCCATCAACATCCCTTTTTTTAATTCATGTGACTCTATTTGCAGATAAAGGTCTTTCCATTGCAGTTTTGTGTGATATACCATTGCCACTACACCCAAAAACCACCTCTTGCCAGTGCAAAAACTTCTAATCAAAAAACGAGAGTTTTGGCGAAATCGGCGTTTTTTTTATTAGGAAATTTTTATGCACCAGTGTGGTACCAAATAAAAGACTAAATTGAAATTTAAACGATTGTATAAAAAGAAAATTTTGGAGAAATAATGCAGATCAAGAAAAATCTATAATATTAAAATATTAGAGATGATTTATAAAAAGTAAAAAATAATATGGCCTATTTTTTTTTTAATATTATTTTTCCCTATTTTATTTTTTTAAAAAAAGAAAAAAATTATAAAGTTCAAGTCATAAAAATGAAAAAATAAATAAAAACCAAAGTAAAAAATAATATTGTTCCAAATACCATTCAACATTTCTTTAAAATTAAGCCAGAGTAATTATAATTTAAGAGGTCTTTATATTTTTGAATGTACTAAAATGAGGACAAATGTGAAGTCTAGATGTATTTTAGTCGTGGGTGTGAAATTATGGAATGAACTTGATGATGAATTTAAGTTTTTCACTTCTTTGACAAAGTTTTAAAAATGTCTTAAGTATAAAATCATTCAGGAATATTAAGTTGAGATGGTAGATGTGTTTTTGTTGTTGATTTTTTTTTTTTTTGTTATAATGAGAATGCTCAGTGCTGTACACATTTAATTTAATGTAAGTAGTGTATGAGGTGAAAAGGATAAGCAAACAATTAGCTTTTGCTTCTAGCCTATTCCTTTTTTTTTGGTTTTTATGTTTATTATTAATATACTAAGTGCAATTATTAGTGTACACACCAAAAATAAACAATTCATTCATTCATAAGGTAAGCAATTTATTAAATAACTGCAAATGCGCATAAGGGAATAGTATAATAGGAATATAAAAGGAATATATAATAAAATAATATAAACATCCTCTCAGCTACTTTACTTTGCCCCTCAATAACACACACACATACACACACATACACACACTGACAGCTGGTATTTTGAGTATACTATTCTGAATACCAATTTCACACACATTTTATTCCCTCGTCCGTCTTTGCTGCCTCATTTGTATGTGCATTATTTGAGGTGAAACTTGGACTGTGTGAATTCTAGTGTATGATTCCCTTCACGTATCAGCATGTCTGTAGAGTGTGTATCTATACGTATGGTAACGTGTATGTGAATTTGCATATTTGTAACATGTGAGTATGAAGCCCCAGTGTAACCGGCTGTGGTCTTTTATTCCATTTGAAGCTGTTTATGCTGCCTGGTTAAAGTTTGATGAGACCTCTGCTAGTAAATGAACACAGTTAGGAATTTGGAGAGAGACGCATTGCGGAAAATATATCAAGTCTGTGAGTGTGTGTCTGCCGCGCTGTCAAAATTCAGTCCAGCTAAAGACACCAAAAAAAAAAAAAAAATGTTAGCATAGATAGAGTCTGCATATATGTACAGGGTGCACCTATTGTGTAGCTGTCATCGTTGTGTGTGATCTGTGTGCATACGTCATCTATGACTGAACTGACATGGTGTGTTTGCGTGTTAGTGTGTGTCGATAGCGGAAATGAGAGTGTGTGAGATTGGCATGTAATTATCAGAGTGTCAGCTCAGTGATACTCTGCTGGGTCATTCATCCTCTGACTGTCATCATTTCCACACCCTCTAGGACTCCACCATCCTGAGAGTTAGTTTGAGTGTGTGTTTGTGTGAGCTGGATTCATGTGTCCAATAGAAAATTCCAGTGAGAGATGAGAAGTGCAAAAATCCTAGAGGAAAAAAAAAAAAAAAACATGCATGAGGTCCGGCATTACTTCAAAGCTGTCTGCCTCCGTCGTGCTGGGGTATAAACCAGCATTTGCTGTACTTGCTCTTAACTCGCATTAAGCCTTAAATTTGACTAAGTCTGTGAAGTCACATCTCAGTGAATATGAAATGATGTTACATCCTGAGGCAAACATGATTCGGCGTAAAAAAAAAAAAAAAAAGAATGATCAATTGCAGAAAACTGTGACTGAAAAGCGCAAAAGTTACGTCTCTCTTTCTTTAATATAATTGACATTAGTATAAAGGATTAAATGCAAATATAGAATCTCTAATTGGCGCATAAAAGGAATCTGATTTTAATTAAAAGGAATCTAAGGTAAACTCTGCTCTTGATTGCAGTTGTCATTGTTTATCATTGAATAAAGTTAAAGAAAAGGAAGGTTTAGGATCTGAAACTCAACAGACTGAGAACATCCTCATAAATCGTCAGACTAAAGTGGATGAACCTGGATGAAACCCAAAACTCCAGCATTTTAAACAAATGAAACCAAAAGCATCGGCCAAAACGAATGCCACCCTATTAGTATTTTTGATGCAGTGCACTCTTCTGCTCCTAAGAGTTTCCATTATTACATCTCCTTTCTTAAAAGCAAACGTTATTGTTGTTATAATCAGGTCAAAAGGACGTGCAGTCCAATTTAATGCTGGTTTCTGCCTCCCCATTTGTACTTAATATTAAATGTTGTTAAAGGGCTTTCTCAGCAGACACACAATGCTGATATTTCTACATTACTTAAGTTTTTTTTTTTTTGATCAGTGTATTTGTATATATGTATTAGGCCGGTAACGGTACACAAAATGTCCGGTTCAGTACGTTTTCGGTTTTGAAAGCCACGGTTCTTTTTTTTTTTTTTTTTATCAGTTCGGTACGGGAAGAAAGAAAACCCCTCAAAATGTTTTTAATGCATTCATGAATTTTTGAACATTTTTCTTCCAATTTTTGGAGATAACAGAATATAGAAAAACAGGAATAATGTAATTCTGCTACTACAAATTAAATAGAAAATCAATTATTAATATTACTAACTGTATTTTAAACATTAGTATTGCACTTTTCCCTAATAGGTAGTTTTGAACAAACAACAAAAATCAAATCACAGTTCTGTCAGTTTACATTCTGCGTAAAAATAACAACAAAAAAATTCCACCTGAAGTGCAACATTAACAAGAGGGCAAACTTGTATTCTGTTTTAATGAACTTAAGAACAACACTGACAACAAAATTAACTAAATTATTTATTTTAGGACAGCTGACAAACTGTTTAGGCCACTTTGTGTACTTGTGTGTGTGTGCAGGGTGCGATTTGTCAAAAACACAGAGGGGGGATGTTTTTGTTTGTTTGTTTTTTTTTGTTGGATGGCAGTTATATAGCTGGGAGTGCAGTCCATAACCAACGTAATTAACGCTGGCGTGAAACGAAAGTGAAACTAAATACTTTCAACGTCCAACTCCCGGGTTCTGTTCCTCTATTATACAGCGTGCGTGAGAGAGAGAGAGAAACAGACAGACAGAGCTAGTGTAAGTACTTAAGAACTACCACAGTTCATAGGCAGCAAACAACGTCCGTCTTATTAATGCCTATTTCCCTGTTGTTGTCTTTCACCTGAACCCGTAGTGATCCCAAATGGCACTGTAATGATGGCGGAGGGTCTTCAACCTCTTCCTTCCAGGTTATCTATATGTATATACAGGTTGTATGTGTGTATATATAAGACAAACACTGAGACATATAACAGAAGTGTAAGACGCCACAATAAATAAATAAATAAATAAAAATAAAAAACCTGACATCACATATCCATCTGCCAAAGGAGGGGGGTTTGTCATTCTTCCAATTTAAAAGAATGAGTCTCCGTGTTAAAAGGGAGGAGTAGGCGATACTATTTAATATACTATACTATACTATTCTATACTATACTATTTAATTGTGGCCTTTGTAGAGGGAGATCTTCTAATGGTACACCAAAAAGTCCAATAAAAGGGCAGGGGTCAATGGTCAGACCTGAAATTGTTGAATACGCTTCAAATATTGAAGACCAGAATTAGAGCTTGACCGATTAATCGGCCAGCCGATTAATCAGGCCGATTATAGCGTATCACCAATTAATCAACATTGGCCAATATGTAGCCGATGTAGCTGATATATTAACTTTTTTTTTGCTGCGCGGAGATTCTGTCACTCACTGCTCCTGTGTGTGTGTGTGTGTGTGTGTGTGTGTGTGTGTTGCCCGGAGAATAAGAGGAACTTTAAAGCGAGTTAGTTTCACTTTCACTCCTGCTCGGACAATGACGCTATCACCCCCCCACACAGACAATCACATAATCACCCCCCCGCTTGCATGCTCTGACAAGGATGGCCCGCTACCCCCCCCCCCCCCCCCGCACACACCCATGTCCATGCACTTCCTGTCTAACTCACAGTTTCATTCTGCCAGCAGTATTAATAGTGTAGGGGAGACTGGGGACAGTTGTAACACAGGTCAGTTGTAGCTCTTGCTGTTGCTCCAATCAGGAAGAACTTAGGACTCACTTAATTCACTCTGCACATGCTCAGTTTAGTCCTTAGTCCACATAAGTAGTTGTAGTGCCGTGAGACAGACATCAAAATTTGTGAGGGAAAACATAATTGTGTGGTCAGTCATATTTTTTGCTCTAATTGTTTTTGTGATTGCATAGTTTGCATTTGAAAGTTGTGTAAATTATATTTGTGAGATAAACAAAGATTTATGCAACTGTTTATCCACCTGTCCACAATTATCTAATATAAGATTATTATATTCTGTGTAGATCAGTGTTCTTATTTCATATATCGGCCTATATATCGGTTATCGGCCAATATCGGATATCTGCTTTTTTTAGCCCCCAATATCGGTATTGGCATCGGCCCCAAAAATCCCATATTGGTCGAGCTCTAACCAGAATGCAGTTAGACTTGAGAGAGTAGCAGGTGCTGTCTACATCTATCACAAAAAGGATTAACTCCTGGGTACATTTTGGGTAACTTAACTTTAGACATGTGAAGTCGGTGAAGTCAATTTTAAACGGAATAAAACAACGCCTTGCACAAATAGAAGTGGAGTGGATTCTTTGAAGTATGCTTAACCACTGATCATCAGTAATATTTGTGCCCATATCCTTCTCCCAATTTTCTTTCATTATTGTCAAAGAGGAACATTCCATGTTGAATATATTTATGTACAGTTTTGATATGGTTCCCCTGATCTCAGGCTGAATTTCTAGGATTGAATCAAGAGATAATGTCTAAGGTAGCGAACGAAATTGATTAAAGTGATTCTGTATAAAATGTCTATTACTTAAGTTTTTGTTTGTTTGTTTTGTGTGTGGGTTTTTTTTTTTTTTGTTTTGTTTTTTAGTCTGTTGCACCTGGATTTTCTTTAAATCATAAGACAATGCATTCCTCCGCAGCTTTAGGATCACATGGTTGGCTGATTTGACAAGCTATTTTAACTCCTCAGTGTCCTGCCACCCTTCATTGAATACCACAACACAAAAACACAAGAACATTTATATAAACCTTGGAAGTGAAAACCACAGTCTGTCAAGGATTCAGCACAGAAGCCAGATTCAGAACGATTGTGTTATTTACTTTCTATCTCATGCCTGAAAAGATTTCAACTGCAAGAGTGATATTTACATTTATCGGATGTCTCATCTTATGTGTGATGTTGAAGGCTTTGCTTTATGTATGTAGCTTAAACTTTAATCTTCATAAATATTTACTTATCAGTTATAAAGGGAAAAAAGATAACTGTTGTAGATACGCAGTGTAATGCAGCTGTCAGCTGTTCAAATGTCAGAGAGCTGCATTAAAAATGAAAAGTAGCACTGGAAGTGGGAAGGAATCACAGATGTATAAGAAGAAGAAAAAGAAGAAGTGTGATTGCTGAATTATGTAATTAACTAAGGAGGAAATATTTGAAAGCAAACACGCTGTTGGTTGGATGTTGTGTCACATCATTAAATAAATAATGGCTGTCGTGCCAAACGCATTCTTTACAAACCATGATTAATTGTTCTATAAGAAAGTAATCACAGCATTGTTATAGAACATAATAATAAAATCAGCTCTATTTTCTGAGGATCATCATGAATATTTTGCTTTTGTTATTTATTTTATATCTAACACACAATCAGAGTGTATGCGCTCCCAGGCTTTGTGAAGCATGAAGAATAAGTAATTACATAAAGCAAAACACAATCCTGTCTTTATTGTTGACTCTGAAACACCCTCAATGCGACGCTGGAAAGACAGATATGTTTATTGATGTCTTAAATAAAGCTCATTAGATCATCGGAACACCCACGAGGCGTAACAAAAAAATAAATACAAAAACAAACAATTAAGCAGAAATGAAACCAACTGCTTTTTTATGTTGACGTCACAGTGATATATCTAGGGCCTCGTGGTGGCTCTGCTTCTGTTTGTCTGTTTGTCTTTAAGTTTCTGCACTGCCTCACTATGCAAACAATCAAGCAAAATTAATGTGAGATTAAAATAATCTATTATTTTATTGCAACAACATCATGAATACGAATGTGATGCATTTGCTGAATGTCTTAATTTGGCATATTAAAAAACTATTTCATCAACAAAAATGTCACTGGTAGTTAAACAATAGTGCACAAATTAGCAAAAATGAAAAGCAATCAGCTCTCTTTTTAGTGCATCATCATTTTTTTTTTTTTTTAATGTACAAACCAGTGTTTCAAAGTCTATTAGTAACACAACATAAGATTGCTATCATGCTTGATGAACTGTAGAGCACAAACTAAGCAGAAATGACGAAAAAAGAAAGAGTCAGTTATTTAACTTCATGGTCCTGCGGCCTGATTAGCCTTTTTGACGTGAGGATTTTCGAGCTCGCATTCAGCTATTATGGTAAATGGGATGATCATCACAGAGGGTTTGATATAGGCAGCTGTTGGACTGCTGAGCCAGACTCGATAGATTCTCTGATACTCTAATACTAATAAATGTGGGTGTGGTTTATTTCATTCCGATGTTTGTAGAAACATAAAAAGTGACAAAAAAATCGTCACTAAAGAGCCCAATATTGATCGGCTATGTGTATAAGTATTATGATCCAGTTGATGTAACTGTCAGAGGTCTAAGGATATTTTCAAAATTTTTGCATAGTTTTTTAAGTTCACCCATTTAAGGTACTTAAAAATAATATAATTCTTATTTCAAAATATTTAGGACAATCCAGGCTTTGACACTGAGGCTTATTTTTGTCCTAAAAGCTCTGAATTCAAATTATTGGAAATGTTCAAATTTCAATTTTGAACAAAGTCTTAGCTTTTACAAACATGGTGGAATATATGAATGAAATAATAGGTAAGCGTAGAAAACACATTTAAAATGAAAGTTTATAGTACTATATTTTCAGTATAAATATTGTCTGTCATTCTATTTTCACCAAATGTCTCATATGGTGGTAAATATATAAACATACAGTCAATAGTGTAATTTTTATCCCATTTGAGTTGTGCCACCATGTACACATTCGGTATTTGCAAAGTTAAAAAACGATTTTTAAAATAAAGAAGGCCACAGTTTGTGGTAAAAATAGTAAATAACACCTGGTTTTCTGTGGAATGGCTCAGTGGACTGCATCTGTCAATGCACATGATATACACCAGCAACACCAAAATGATTGAAAATGATATGAAAATGTATTAAAAACATCCTATTCAACATTCCATTTTAAATATATTATTATTTACTTGCTGTTTTTATTTCACTGTTTTTAATTGCACAGCTGTTTTATGTCTTTACTCTATTCTTGTATTTTAGTCTATCCTTTTGCTTCTTTCTTTATTCTTCTGTACGACACTGTTTTTAATTGTACAGGTGTTTTATGTCTTTAATCTATGTATGTATTTTATTCTTTTATTTTGGTTTTTCACCTATAAGTCGTTTTGGAAAAAAGCACCTGCCAAATGTATAAATGTACATGAGGAGAGAGATATTTGTAATGATGTCACCTCTTTCTATTTACATATTTTTACAGGTAGTTCAGTAGTTTAACCACAAGCTGCAACTTTCTTAATTTGTAACACTATATTTAAAACTGATAAACAACATATGTGTAAATCAGGACACAATGCAAACTATTGGTTTTGACTATTATACAATTGTTCTCTGATAAAAAATGTGTACTTATTACTTGTATTTAAACTAGGGCTGGGCAAGTTCACGCATTATTACTGCATTATTACCATGTTATTACCATGTTATTAATGCATTCATTAAATAATGCTGATATATATATATATATATATATATATATATATATATATATATATATATATATATATATATATTTTTTTTTTTTTTTTTTTTTTTTTTTTTTAATCTCACATTAATGCCATTTTATTGTAACTCATATTATTCTGCCCCTGCTTGTGTGCATGTAGCAATTAGCTCAGCAGATAGACAACAGGTTTCCCAAGAAAAGCCGGACGCCAAAAACTTCTCTCCAAATCTTTTACTTGAGACTCACTGTAAAACTGCAACTTACAAATAAAATATGTCTCAGTTCTGTTCATTGCCTTAGTACATTTACATGGCATTATACATTTAAATGAATGGGAAAAAGATTGCTAGCTTGATGCTAACTTCAATGGGAGAATCCATAGACACGCTAACGATTAGCATTTACAGATTAATTTAATTTAAAGATTGACAACATCTTTTTATCCAGCAACAAAGGTTTACATCAGAGATATTTTATACTATTCATTCTTACACGTTTTTGGGGCCATACAAACAGAGTGAAAGAAACGTGTCTGTTAGTTCCTTCTTATATCCGAACTGGCTACGGGAACACCGCAAGGAAAAAACAGACGTTAGTGCAACTTATTCCGACCACTAGAGGGCCCCCTTTGCTTGCTTTTAACAACTGAACATCACATATTATTGGGCTTATTAGTATTAGTACTGATTAGTGGGCTTAAGACTCCTGTCAATCACTCACAAGCGGAAATAAACTGGTGGGGACGTAAACATGGAGAAAAGTACCGGTCTTTTCCATGGACATTTTCATTTTAAATGTCTTCAGATGGTGGGGTTGAGAAGGACAAAGTTGTTTGGAAGCACTGCAATGTGGAATTATTTTTTATCACCGGAGTACTTCCAGTCTGAAATATCACTTAAAGGCAATACATGCTGTTGATGCCCCCCCCATATAACTATGTGATTAATCGTGATTAATTGCAGAAATCCCCGCGATTAATTGCGATTAAAAATTTTCATTGCCTCCCAGCGCTAATTAAAACACATGAAACATCTGGCTCCAGTGTGAGTTTCTTCATATGTAATTCTTAAGGATAAACTTCCAAACGCTAGCTTTCGTAATATTGACAACTGACGTCAAGTGTTGAGGTTGCAAGTTGCCCAAAACTCACCCAGACCTAAGGTGGTCCCTTAAAAAAACACACAAAAGACTCCTTATTGGAGCTGGTGTTTGTCCATCTGAGCTTCTTGAATAAGAGCTAGTAAATTTGCTCCCCACTCTGACATAGTAGGTAAATGTATCGCAACATAAAGCTGGATGGCACCTGTTATGAAAGAAGAAGAATCACATTTGAGCTACTGTGGGAACATGACAGACTGAGTGAAAGACGACAGCTCTCTCTATGGAAATAAGCAGTGATTATACCCCATTTCTGTAATTAGAGCCCGCTAAATTGCACACATTGGACCATTAAACCCTCATACATTTTAGTACTTTTCAGTTACGTGAGTGTTGTTTGCTTGCACATTGGCCAGATCTCCTTCACCTGCATTTTATACGGTTACATAAGTCAGAGAAATGAATACATCAAATAGAGAGATTAGCCTTATACAGCAGTCCACGTGCTGCAGTGGACATGTATGTATAAGCATAGGTACTATTGATGAAACTCTTGGGTTTCTTTGTTAAGGGAAAGGAAACTAATTAATTTCATTTTTCTTTCAGCTCTTTCTTCTTTCTTTCTCTCGCTCCAGAGCAAATGGATGTTCTTGAGTTTATTTCTTATTTATTTATTCATGTTAAAATCTGACATTAAGCCAACTTTTTATTTCCAAACATGAGGCTGTGGATTGAATATGCAGCCTTTTAACGTACAGCCTCTCTACTGACCTATCATAGAGGTCAAGAATAAACAGACTCACCAGACTTTTTTTTTTTTTTTTTTTTTTTTTACAGATTACTGTGTGGACGTAGAAAAGGTTTTAACGTGACATTGATTTTTTAGTCAGCATAGAAAACTTCTTCTCTTTATTGTGTCACTGGAATTAACCTTAAGGTGTAAAGTAAAGAGAAGGTTTTAAAGATGTTCAGTGTTGAGAGTAATGTTATACACCTATTGAGGAAGCATTGCCATGTAGGGGCAAGTTTGTAAGAAGACACTTTTTCTGTTTCAATCTTTGGATTAATTGCACTAAGGCCTCACAGTTACTGAAATAAATCTCTCACAGAATGCTTGAATTCCAGAATGTTGCTTGTGGTGAAACAATTCAGATGTCTGTCATAAATAACTGTTGATTTGGTTTGGTCTTGGATCACATTGAAGAATTCAATAGATACTCGTTACAAAAAAATCACCAAAAGGCAAGAAAGCAGACACAGACCTAAAGGAAGACATCAGTTTTCCAGCAACTGCATTCTGAACATTCCCACTGATGCACCAATACCACTTTTGTCCAGACCGAGTACAAGTACAAGTAGTTACATCTGAGTACTTGCCGATACAGAGTACCAATATGAGTACTTAATAATCCCATTACAGTTCTTAGTTATTTTTGAAAATGTGCTTTATTGTCGTTGTCATTAGTCTGACTGGAACAACATGCTGTTACTGACATTTAATGTGTTGGAATGAGCGTTTCTCAATTAATCCACCAGGGGGCGCTGCTCTGAATTAACCATACTGGACAAATACCACGAAGAAGAGTAAAGTGTTTTGAGGAGAAGAAAGTCAGTATAATAACAAACATGGAGACGACAGAGGTAACACTAATGTGATACTAATGTTACAGCGTTTCTGCTGGTAAGGTTTAAAAAGGAAGCTTCAGCAGGTAGAGAAAAGAGAAATGAACGTTAAGTTTCATTTTCACTCCCGCTGGCGGTGGTTCATACTGCTCTGTACCCCCGTTTTATTATAAGTAGGACGGAAACCGGCCCAGCCCTGGGTAGTTGTGATAAATCTGTCAGTAGTTTTTCTCTAACTCACACAGTCGCTCTTTGAACAGATCCTCTACCTCCACGGTTCCCAGTGGTATTCTCCGTCTGTGTACAGGGTGGGGAAGCAAAATTTACAATATTTTGAGGCAGGGACTGAAAGACAGTGTATGACCAATTAGTTTATTGAAAGTCATGAGAATTTATTTGCCACAAGAAAATTTACATCATAGAAAATGGTTTTATTCTATGTGTCCTCCTTCCTTCTCAATAACTGCCTTCACACGCTTCCTGAAACTTGCGCAAGTGTTCCTCAAATATTCGGGTGACAACTTCTCCCATTCTTCTTTAATAGTATCTTCCAGACTTTCTCGTAATAGTTTTGCTCATAGTCATTCTCTTCTTTACATTATAAACAGTCTTTATGGACACTCCAACTATTTTTGAAATCTCCTTTGGTGTGACGAGTGCATTCAGCAAATCACACACTCTTTGACGTTTGCTTTCCTGATTACTCATATGGGCAAAAGTTTCTGAAAAGGTATGGATAATAGTGTTAGGTATGATTATGACATCAATATATGTTTGGTTTCAAAACAATTGACGTAGTGCCTGCTGAGAAAAAACAACTAAATGTTCATTGTAAATTTTGCTTCCCCACCCTGTACGCATCCACCAGCACCTGGAAAACAGATGGAATGTACGCAGAGGACGGACAGAACGCTGCATCCGTATCCGTCTGTTTCTTTAATGTTTCTTCCAGTCAGCGTTACTTTTGTCACCGTCATTTATCTTGAAAAATCTCCACACTGCTGACATTACTCCTCCACCGCGTACCTGCTGCACTTAACTGTGAATGTCACGCTGCCGTAAGTGATATCGGTGTGGTTGTATCGGATAACTTTTACAAGTACAAATACAAGTGCATAAACTGAGTATCGGACCCAATACCCGATAGTGGTATCGGTATCGGTGCATCCCTAGTTTTTTTTTTCTGACTGCATATTGTTACTGATACTGCTATAGAGGCTGCTGAAGCGTAAACAAATAAATTATGGATCTATCTATAGCTGCTGTACTGTTCAGGCTAATGTTTCCACACATACAGTACTGTGCAAATGCCTGAAGCAGCCTTTTGCTTTGTTCAATTTACAGGGTTGTAATGGGTATCTATCTATCTATCTATCTATCTATCTATCTATCTATCTATCTATCTATCTATCTATCTATCTATCTATCTATCTATCTATCTATCTATCTATCTATCTATCTATCTATCTATCTATCTATCTATCTAATTTTGTGTTAGAAATAAACATTACACCCTGCAAAACCAACAAAGCTAAAGGCTGCCAAAGAAATTTGCACATAAACCACACGGTTATTAGAAAGACAAGTTCTCAGTGGTATTTGGTGATGTATTATTTTAGAAGCCCTTTTAGTATAAAGACCACTAAGGGGGAAACTAAGCTAGAGTGCAACAGACAGAGAGAATAAAGAGAATATATGTGCTATAGTCGCAAACAGAAAAACGGCACTGGTCTTGTCATGACTAAACTAAAACAGAATAATATTCCAGTGTTGTCATTAGACTAAAATATTGGCTGTTTCACTGAGGGATTGTTCATTATAGCAGTGATAGTGATATGGGGATGTTGAGTGAAGCTAATGTTGTGACTCACTGTAAGTAACTGTGGCTAAGAGCTCCAGCTAAAGTGTCGAAAATTTAAATGTAATTACTCTGATTTGCAGAGCTGCACTCAAGACATGAATAGACATGAGAAGGGGGCATGCAGAGTACAGAACAACCAGCTCTCTTCACAGGGATATGGAATGTAATAATTACAATTTTTTAATTAAAACAAGATGGATTAAAAAAAAAATAATATGAGGATACATTCAATACTGAGAGTCAAAGTAATATAAAGTGTTGAGTCTCAAGGCAAGACTTTCTACGGCAAGACCTCCCCTGATTTCCAACATCTATAAAACACCACATATCACTCAAAGTATGTATTCTGCTGGAATAAGAATGAATATTTCCTTCACACCGCGACAAGACTGCCATTCTTCTTCTTTCTGCTCTGGGTGTATTATTGCTTTAAAAGTCCTCCTCATTATACATGAAAGAACAGCAACATCCAAGTTGCAATTACACCCTGAATGTTTTGACAAAGACCCATTTTTTTTTTTTTTTTTGTGCTGTTTTCATTTGTCGGAGGTTAGTTATTTTTACACAAAGACATGCTTTCATATTTCATAAAATTGAATAAATAAACTAGAAAAACACTCCAAGAATGCAGACCTCCGCCAAGGCAAATCAGTGTTGTTGTCCCCCCTCAAGCACCCCCAAAATTTAATCATTTGTTCCTTGTGTCAGTATCAACATTTCCTGAAAATTTCATCAAAATCCATCCATAATTTTTGGAGTCAAACCCCGATGAAAACATAACCTCCGTCGTTCCCTGCCAGAGGTAATAAAAATAGTAATAACAAGTGGTGCCAGTCAAAACAAACCCCGCCCCTCGCACATATTGTAGCTTATTTTGGCATGGATCCAGCTGATGTCATCATGTCCATGTGTGTGGTGATGTCAGCATAACAACTGCCTCTATATAGGTGCCAAGTTTGAAGTAAATTGAAACAAAATTGATATTTTTATAGACATTTGAAATTTTGCTCATTATAAATAAATGGGGGGAAAAAAAAGATTTTAAAAATTCACAAAAAATTTGAACTTTGACCTGTTCCTAAAATGTAATCAGATCTATTCTGGGTCACTGGTAATCTATAAACCCAGTTTGATTTGAATGCAACCAATAATTTTGCTGCTAGACTGTTAAACAAAGAAACCAACTAACACACCGAACCAAAAACAATACCCCTTACCTCCCCTTCGAGGGGGCGGGGTAGTAATCAGTAAATGGAGATCGTGTGACATCAGCCATTGGTTTCTGTACTGCCAGTAGTTTGGGCCATTTGAAGCCAGATGTGACCATATTTGGACAAAAGGGGCAGGGCTGTGGAGTGCAACAGATCAGAGCCATCTACAAGGACTCATGGGTAAACTTATTTACATTACATTACTTACATTGCACTTAGAACTTACATTGTTCAGTATGTAACTAGCTCATTTTACAGTCTTGTTACTGAAACTGTTTGTCAGGGGAAAAAAAGTGTTTTATCAAATAACAGAAACTCCAAAAGTCTAACTTGGCCGTGATCAAAGCATTCTATTCAACCTGAGGGAAAGGAAGTTTTAAAATATGGACCACCAGATCCCTTATTCAAGCATCCAAATGAAACAAATTAAACTAGAATGAACTCCTAGAAAAATAAATAAAGAAATAAAAACATTGACTTAGAGAAGTTCAAAGTAAGTCTCTGGGAATTGATCTTTTTGGAGACAACCCAGATTACTTGTACCCCTGTTCCAGAGTGATATTGGAGGGTGCTGGACCTATCTACAGTTTGTCCATGGGCCGGATGAGATGTCGGGACCAATCAAGGTGCCAAAGGTTGCTTATTCATTTTGAAAAGATACATGTCTGTAGTCAACATTTTGGTATGATAACTGTTAGAGCCATTTTTTGTGCCTCAGTTAAAAATTCATATTTATATTTGATTTCTTATTAATAATTTATGTATTTTATATGAATGTTGAGTAATCATAGCATAAGTCTTGACATCATGGTGTGATGCAATCCTACTGGCTGCTAAGATTATAAAAATATAAAGAAAGCGAAGCGGAATCGGAAGCCTGGAGCCCAGGAGCATCACAGTCTTTTGACCATCATGTAATTTAGGAATTCATCTTTTGTTTGTACAAATTTAAGTTTTAAGTAAAGACAAGAAACAGAAAAGCTGGATTCCACACCCTTTGTTTACTGATATGTGTCACATACAGAGGAACTCTGAGGTTCACGGCTAGTGAGTTATACGCCACACTCACAATTAGAGTCTGACCGATTAATCGGCCAATTATAGGGTATCACCGATTAATCAACATCGGCCAATATGTAGCCGATGTATTAACTTTTTTGCTGCATGGAGATTCTGTTGCTCACTGCTCCTGTGTGTGTGTGCTGCCCAGAGAGTTAGAGGAACAGTAAAGTGAGTTAGTTTCACTTTCACTCCTGCTCGGACAATGACGCTATCACCCCCACACACACAATCACGGAGCTAACCCCCCCCCCCCCCTCCTCGCACACCCTGACAAGGATGGAGTGCTAATCCCCCCTGCTCCGACTCCCACCCCCACCCCCCCCCCGGCGAAAATCGAAGACTGCTACTGCAGGCTCTGATGAGGATGGACCACCAACCCCCCCCCCCCCCAGTCTTATGAAGTATTCACCCCCCCACACACACCCATGTCTGATGCACTTCCTGTGTACCTCACAATTTCATTCTGCAGGCACACCTGGGTATTAATAGTGTAGGGGAGACTGGGGACAGTTGTTACATGGGTCAGTTGGAACTCTTGCTATTGCTCCAATCAGGAACAACTTAGGACTCACCTAATTCAGTCTGCACATGCTCAGTTTAGTTCTTAGTCAACATGGGAAGTTGTAGTGCTGTGAGGCAGACACATCAAAATTTGTGAGTGAAAACATAATTGTGTGGTCAGTCATATTTTTTGCTGTAATTATTTTTGTGATTGCATAGTTTGCGTTTGAAAGTTGTGTAAATTATATTTGAGATAAACAAAGATTTATGCAACTGTTTATCCACCTGTCCACAATTATCTAATATAAGATTATTATATCCTGTGTTGATCAGTGTTCTTATTTCATATATCAGCCTATATATCGGTTATCGGCTAATATCGGATATTGGCCGATATATTGGATATCGGCTTTTTTTAGCCCCCAATATCGGTATTGGCATTGGCCCCAAAAATCCCATATCGTTCGGGCTCTGCTCACAATAACCCTTCTGGAGTCCCCGCTAAATTAGGGTTATCAGCTGTTACAGTTACCCTAAAATGCATTTTTGACACTGATACATATGTTAGTATTACCCTTATTAAGGACATACTTCAATGTTTTATATGAATATGTTTAGTATCATTTTAAAGGGGCTACTCTGAGCTTTCATTCAATCTCTTTTGTGAACACTTTTGACTAGTAGGACTAAATGCCATGATAATGAAGCAAGGAGACAGACCTCCTGTCTGATGTCCTTGGCTGTAGTTAGCTGAGTCAGAAAATAAAGGTTCTTTTTTTTTTTTGGTCATTTCCATGTCTTGCATATGTGCTTGGACATTGGAACTGTTGGTTGCAGTGACTCACTGTTTCTAAAAAAAAATCACTTGTGTAAAAAATGTCTTGGCGCAAGTGACAATAACTATACATAATAAAAATCTGTTCAGCTTCTTTCTATGGACATCAGCGTACACACTCATATGCTAACAACCACTTCTCACAGAGCCATTAACAAGAAAATCTCGAATGGTGAGACGCTTAGTGGTGTATACTAATTATCTATTGAAGTGCTTCGCATGCCAAACTGATGGTGATCAATATAAACCAAAAAAGGAAAAAAAAAGGCTGGCAGAGATAACTGTCGCTACAAAGCAAATTAATGCAAATACACACACACTCACACACTCACACAAATACACACACTTAAAAATTGATGGTAAAAGTGGGTGAATTGGAGAGACTCATTTATCCATTCCATGTGAAGGTTTCTAATGAAGGAGAGGCAGTAGATAGTAAAAACAAGTTTTCTCCTCTACTCTCAGCCCTTCCTTTCGTCCCTTCTTTATCCGTCCCTTATGTCTGTGTAAATCGTCTGCCTGTCATTGACATGGCTGCAGTTGTTCTTGCTCAGTTTATTTTGCAGTCACCTCCCAAACCCTTCTTTCTTCTTCTTCTGCTGTTCTCCTGTCTTTATGTCCTTTTCCTCTCCTCCCCTCTGCTCACCTCTATTCGATTCTACCCTCTTAATCACCTCTTTCCCAGTTTGTCTCATCTAATCTCCTTTCATCTCTCATCTTCTGTCTTTCTTCCCTCACCTCTCGCTGCAATTAATGACAAGCTTGGCAGGGGTTTTATTTTGTATCCGGATTAATCAAGCTGACTCGGGGATATTTTTTGTCAAATTACCTTTCTGCACTGATAGATCATTTTCTTAATCTTTCTGGATTAAACATGGCATTCGATAGCTCTTGACGGAGCAACCACAAACTAACTGAACTTAACTATTTGAGTTATTATAGTTCAATAAAGGTTAGAGGCAAACAGAAATTGCCAGATAATTAAGTGTAAAATATTGATTTACGTATTTTTCTGAAATCCTAACTTTAGTCACAGTAGCTATTTCACATGTATGCCATAATAGACACTGCGTATTGCAAACTAAATGCATAAAGTATGATACTTTCTATAGCAGTAGTATAGAAGTCGCTTTTCCATTGACCCTCAAATTGCGCAAATATAACTTGCACGTAAAAATTGACCTAATGGAAAAACAGCAATTTCGCCAAAAGTCTAATTTTTCGATTAAAAGATTTTGTGCTGGAAAGACGTGGTTTTTCAGGCGTAGCGCAAATGGTATTTCACGCAAAACTGCAATGGAAAGACCTTTTCTCGCAACTAGAGTCAGGTGAATTAAAAAAACGAATGTTGATGGACGTTACAACAAGCAAAGAAGAAGAAGAAACATATCGTGGTATGTGTGGACACACCAGGAAACCAAGTCATTTTTTTAATTTAGTACAAGATAGAGGGGTAATATATACTAATAATATTGAATATATCTGTAAATCAACACCATTTATACATTTGTCGTCATGTTTATGGAATGACTTCTCGTGTCATCTCGCGATAATAAATAAACAAATCATCGCATTTGTGATTTAATGGAAAAACCGACATTACGCACTTCTGTTTTTTCAACATTTAGTAAATATCGGTCAAGTTTTACACAGATGTCCAATGGAAAAGAGACTAGAGAGAACATTAGCATACTACATTGTCACAAATTGTCATTGTCGGGCAGAAACCTCTTATGTCCAAAACGGTTATTTTTTAGGAAACTGGAAAAACAATGTATGTTCTAAATAAATGAATGTCGTTCATAGATGTAATCACAAGCCATTTTCAACACTTTTCATTGGTTAAATATTTCTACAACCATAAGGCCAATGTGAAGATTGACCAATAGAATCATTTTATAACAAAAAAAAGACCAAAAGTGGACTTACGAGGTTTCTAGCCAACAGCAATGATATCCACCAGGTTTACAAGATCACCATCGGAATAGTTATCTGTATGCTGTTTCCACTTATTTATATTAAATTTGTACTTAGTCCATCTGAAATCCCATACATGCACAAAATCTGCACTGATTTTTAGCATAAATCTGTGTGAATAAACAGTAGAATGCACAGTGGTGGCAAAAAGTTTTTGGACACTCCATGCATTTGTGATATATTGCACCAAGAATCACTTTTAAGTCATTGAACTCTGTCAAGAATTGTTCCATTCTCCAAACCCACATAGTCCCTTCTGCACATGCTCTGCTCCATCTAGGTCAAAACTGGATGTCACAGTAAGATAATCAAACACATCCAGAGCATGATATATTGAAACTGTCAAGGATTTTAGTTTTGTTTTTTTTTTTTCTTGTTAACAATTTAAAAACAACAACAATAATAATAATAATAATAATAATGATAATAATAATAATAATAATAATAATAATAATAGTTTGTATTTGATTGTGTCTGTCTGATGCAGCCACACCAAGATTTTTCCACAAAAATATTTCATGACAATATTTGAGATTTGACATTTTTAAGGGTGTCTGACTACTATTTTTCCACCTCTGTATCTTTCTCGAGGCTCTGCTCAGGGTGTGAATACATGTTACTTCCTATTCCATCTCTACCAGCATTTGTGCCATACTATGTACTGTACCAGCATCTGTGTGATACTCTTATTTACCACCTGCTGGGCTCTGTTCACTGTACAGTGCTGCCAGACGTACTATCATATCTGTACAATAATTATCGAATTTGGACGATAATTTCACCCTCTGTACGATGTGCAATCAATAACTCCAAAAATCCCATTTACTCACTACATAGGATACACTGTGTCTGATGTTGCACATTGTCTCACATGCCTCTGTACAGCCAATCAACGCACGACGAAGCACGAGTGACTCATGACGGAGCACGGCAACACGAAACATAAAAATGTTATTTGAAGGGACACGTGATTGTGATTTTTGATTCTAAAAGTTTAAGGTTTCAGCAGCTCAAGTAAAGTATTGTTTGAAGAGACACTTGATTTTCATTTTTACCCCTTGGCCGAGGGGTACTGTAATCTTTTTGTCGTCTGTCTGTCTGTACATAAATAATAGCATTATCTGAAGAACGCACTGACATATCTGCACCAAATTTATTCTGTGGATGCATCTTGGCATGGAGCTGAAGCCTATTGAAAATAAGTGACCTTGACCTACTTTTTCAAGGTCAAATGGCCTTGTGCATTTATAATATCTGAGTACTTTCAAATGTAAATATTAGTGCTGGGCAACAATTGAAACTCTGAATCGCAATTAATTGCATGGATTTCTGTGATTAATCACGATTAATCACATAGTTATATGCGGGGGGGGGGGGGGGGGTTTGCTGGCATCAACACCATGTATTGCCTTTAAGTGATATTTCAGACTTGAAGTACTGCACATTGCAGTGCTTACAAACAACTTTGGCCTTCTCAACCCCACCATCTGAAGACTTTTAAAATGAAAATGTCCATGGTAAAGACCGGTACTTTTGTCCATGTTTATGTCCTTACCAGTTTATTTCCAGCTGTGAGTGATTGACAGGAATCTTAAGCCATGATGACACTAATTGGCAAACCAACCCTGATCAACATCCCCCTCTTCCTGTGACCCATGGTTTACCTACGTGTATTCACAGAGCGAGAACAACGGATTTTCAAAATAATATGTGATGTTTAGTTGTTAAAAGCAAGCAAAGGGGGCCCTCTACTGGTCGGAATAAGTTGCACTAACGTATGTTTTGTACTTGCGGTGTTACCGTAGCGAGTTCGGACATAAGAAGACACATTTCTTTCACTCTGTTTGTATGGCCCAAAAAATATTTGCGTGTGAGTATTTTCTGTTCAGTTGTTGTAAGAATGAATAGTATGAAATATTTCTGATGTGAACCTTTGTTGCTGGATAAAAAGACGTAAATCTTAAATTAATCTGTAAATGCTAATCATTAGCGTGTCTAGGGATTTTCCCATTCAAGTTAGCATCGAGCTAGCGATCTTTTTCCCATTCATTTAAATGTATAATGCCATGTAAATGTACTAAGGCAGTGAACATAACTGAAACATATTTTTTATGTAAGTTGCAGTTTTACAGTGAGTCTCAAGTAAAAGATTTGGAGAGAAGTTTTCAGTGTCCGGCTTTTCTTGGGAAACCTGTTGTCAATCTGCCAGGCTAATCGCTACATGCACACAAACAGGGGCAGAATAATAGGAGTTATAATAAAATGGCGTTAACGTGAGATAAAAAAAAAAATTGTCAGCGTTATTTAATGAATGCGTTAACGCGGTAATAACGCATTAAGTTGCCCAGACCTAATAAATATTTATGTCATAAGTTTAACACAAAGACAGTCTATTCTAAATTATAGGGCAGTAACTTTCAACAGAATCTTACACTATATTTGGCTGAGGGGGATTAAAAGTGCGCAGCACGTTATGTTTGATTTAGAAAGTGTGTTTTGAACACATTAAAACTAAAACAGCTTTCTTCAGCACGTTCTTCAATTATCAAGCATTTTAGTGGTTTAAGTGGATTGATTGATATTTATTCCTAATGTATAAACAGATGAAGTCTCAAAATATTGAAGATACAGGACCTTGATACATGATGATTTTGAAGATGGTTAAATATCTAGATGGTTAAATGCTGTTAGTTTATTTAAAGGTAAAACTGCATTATCAGCTCTACTATACACAGTCTGTGGTAATGTTTTACTGAAGCAGATGGTCCTGAGCAATGTCAAATCGGATATGTATGATAATTTTCCTCAAAATATGATCATTTTAAGCTTCTGGTACAATAATTTATCATTTCCCATCTGCCATGACTGCACTGCATAGTAGTGAAGTGTCAAAAACTTGCATGCTGTAATATGTAGTTAATGCAAGCAATAGTATTTCATTGACATATTACCGGTTTTATATTACAGTTTTGGACATAAAAAAAAAAGAATCTTAATAACTGATATGAGTGCTTTTGCTCACTGTCCCTATAATGTAGTACCTGCTAATGCTAATTGCTAATGCTATGTGTAAAATGTAAGGCCTGAATTTTCCCACGGGGATATTCAAATGAGTTAACCTTTATTAAATAGCATGTTAGCACGGGATTTCCGATACCACTACTACTACTAGTACTAGTGCTAATTGAAAATATCGGTATTTGTCGTTCCCTGCTGTTAGCTAGATAATTAATTTGTTTCTAAGTTGAAGTGTTATTTTTTGCTATGTTATTTTGGCCATATCAATTTGAAGTATTTATACATGTAGTTGTGACTCCCTTGCAGTACACAGACTGATATTCTAGCACGTGTATCAATATTTGAAGTATGCGAAGCTCTGCATCAATACAGTAACAGTGTTAGCCTAAATTTAAATGCTAGTTGTCACACGTCATTTAAAAAAAAAAAAAGAACATGTTCATAATGCATTCAGAGATGCAGTACATGAGTTATACTGTGAAAATCGGTCAGTGTGATTTGTAATCTAGGTGTTTTTTGCCTGCGGGAGACTTTTTTTTGCCACTTACTACTTTAGATTAGAATTAATATCCCAGTGAAAACAGACAGTGCTGTTATTCAACCCACCAGTTAATCAACGTATTGATTTGTTCTGTTTAACAAATGATCAAATAAACTAATCGTTTATTACAGCTGTGTTTATGTTTGAGTCAAAATAGCCAAAGATGTAAGACAAACACATCTGTATTCAGTAGGTTTATAACAGCGAGCCTATTTACATGCACACGAAAAATCCAATGATTATTCGATTTCTAGCGTTACCAGATATTCAAGTTGTTTTATCAGATAACAGGATTAGGATCAGATTATGAGGAATCAGATTAACACACCTGGATTTCTCCCCAATACTCAGATGTTTTCGTGCATGTATACAGGGTAATGTGATTTATTTAGAACTTTTATATCTGGGCATGTGTTAAAGAAAATCATAGAAAACATAAGTGTCATAGTCACAACATGAGTAGAAGACAGTAGTCACTTTTCCATTGACCTTCAAATTGCAAAAAACATAACTTGCGCATAAAAATTTTCCTAATGGAAAAACGATAATTTTGCCGAAAGTCAAATTTTTCGATTAAAAATTTTTGCGCTGACAAGGGGTGGTTTTTCAGGCGTAGTGCAAATGGTATATTATGCAAAACTGCAATGGAAAGACCTTTTTTTGCAACTAGAGTCAGGTGAATTTAAAAAAAAAACGGATGTTGATGAACATGACAACAAGCGAAGAAGAAGAAACATGTCGCGGTATGTGTGGACACACCAGGAAATTCAATCATTTTTTAATTTAGTACGAGATAGAGGGGTAATATATAATAATAATTAATATATCTGTAAAGCAACACCATATTTATATTCGTCACCATGTTTATGAAATGACTTCTCATGTCATCTCGCGATAATAAATAAACAAATCATGGCATTTGTGATTTAATGGAAAAACCGACATTACGCCCTTCTGTTTTTTTCAACATGTAGTAAATATCGGTAAAGTTTTGCGCAGTTTTGTCCAGTGGAAAAGCAACTAGTGACAGGAAGTTTGAGTCTATAGTCTATGGTTATATCAATGGGCTCAATGGGATCTACTATTGCCTCTGCGGCTTTGACATGTATTAAAAATAATTTTCTTACACATTTGTATTTTAGAGTCATGGTCTAATGTGTGCAACTTATTGAATGTTTAACTAATACATGCAAACAATAAAACCTTCGACTAATCCCTCTCCGTTTTCCCCTCATCTCTTCTCTTTTTCAGTCCTGTCTTATTATTATTCCGATCTTATTCTCTCCCCTGCCGTCTGTTCTCGTCTCATTGTCTCTACCCCCGTCCGTCTAATCTCGTCTCCTCCTCCCATCTCCTGTCTTTGTCCCTTCATCACCCGTCCTCCTCTCTCCTCATTTAGTTAAATAAAAGGCCAGTGGAAACGGCAAAATCCTGGATGGCCTTTGATGTACTTGACCAGATCTGGCTTTCTGTTCTCAGAGTAAAATTGGAAAGGAAAGAGAGGCAGACCAGGACTGAGAAGAGTTATTACTTGTTCACAGTATTCTCCCACAGAAGTTGAGCTGTGATCTCTGCCAACTTCAGACCATCCTCCTTCCTCTTTGTTTGTCTCCTTCCTCTCTCCGTTCTGGCTCCTTTTCACATCGAGGCTGAGTAATCAATGGCAGAGTTCTTACTGGTGATCTTATTGACACACTGAGACTCACTTCTCTCATCAATAGCAACAATGATCACTGTGAAGGGAGGGAATGGGGTGAGAAAACAGAGAGGAAAGAAAGTGGCAGTGCTGAGTGCCTTTATCAGCGTAACAAACATACATGACTTATAAGACAAGGCTTAAATTTGGCTGACTACACTGTAAGACTGGATAAGTTGAGTTTCTTTAAAAAATTTGAGTAAACCGGTTGCCTTAAAAAATTGAAGTAATGAGTAATGAAAACTTGAATGTATTAAACTTAAATGCTTGATTTGAATGGAATTGCTATTTTAAGTACAATACACTAAATGCCAAGTTAATTTAACTTAAAATTTGTCGCAATGTCAATTGCTTTGTTTAATCATTAGACTTAATATCATCAGTTCATTGTACTCAAATCCAAGTTGATTTAAATTAAAATCTTTTGCAATAGAAACTGCTTTGTACAATCATTCAACTTCACACTTATTGCAGTGTGGATGGAAGTTTGACAGGAAGTTAGCTCAATGTAATTTGCTAGTACAGGAAGTGCTTTTAATTTGATAAGGCATAAAGATTTACTTTGAAAAAGAATAATAACGCTGGGTTACAAAAAAATGTTTTTTGCAAGTTGTCTAGGTTTTTTCAACTGAATTAGGACCATTTTGCACCGCTAAATCCAAAAATGACATCTGTTTTTCTCAATCAGGTCAGGTTTTTTTTGCTAATTTGATTTTGACAAATTTGATCTTCTCACAAAATTGATTACATTTTTGTGACTTTACCAGTTGATTTTTTATATAGTTCTCACCCAAAATAGGTTTTAAGGGGAAAAAAATCATTGTCTAACAGGATGTATTTATTGAGTGTTACAAACTTTAATTCCTGTAAATTGAATAATAGGTATTGATAAAGGTAAGTACATGTAAATTGAACATTAAATCGTCATTGTGCAAAATTCAGGGCATGAACTTTCGTTTCTTCGAACCCCTCGAATGCTCAGCAGCAGGGATGTCTCTCTTCAGAGTCCAGCAGTAATCAGCCATCATGACTGCATCCCAGCGTCCCTGATACCTGGCCTTGCATACCATGTGTGGCGCCCAAACTTTATCTTGGTCACCAAGTTTAATACCAAAATAAGATTGGTAAGCACACTTTATGAAACTTGTGACTTGATTCCTGTTAGGTACAATGGTGTATTCACCGCAGATGTAGCAGAATACGTCAGGCTTTTTTTTTGCAAGATCTTCTAGTCGAAGCCATTTCATTCACCTGTAATATTAAAAAAACCATTAACCATAAATTGGCAAAAGTAAAATCTTCAGAACTCGTTTATTGCAAGAAATATGAAAGAATTTTGTATCATATGATGTGAAAATGCCCATAAATGTTACCAAAAATGTTAAAAAGCCAATATGTAGCATAGTTCAGAAAGTTGACCTGATTGAGCAAAATTAATGTGATATTTGGATTCAGCACACCAAAATTATCCTAAATCAGCTCAAAAAACTTAAACAATAAATTTGTTGTTGACCAGTGTAATAGATGAACAGGAAAGCCATTGTTGGGCCTATGGCTCTCACTCATGGTGCAGCTCTACAAAAATACAAAAACAAACACAAAAAGGCCAATAAACATTGCCATACACACATTAAGTCAAAATTAATACCAACACCACAACCCTGCACTTAAAAATAACACATTTTCAACAACATGCCTAATACCCACGATGCAATGCGGAGATAAAAAGGTGTGGTCATGACTAAAACTTAGTGATTTAAATCCATTCACCTTTAACTGTTTTTGTCCTTTCGACTATGTCTACAAATAAGTAGAATATACTTAACATTTTATGGTAATGTAATAAAACTTACATCATTTAAGTACATTGTAATTAAAGCATTTTAGTAAATACAAAGTCCGGTCTTTCAATGTACGCTCCCCCCTGAGTCAGAATCAAACGACTGACAATGACACTCCACCAAAGCCTGGATGGAATTTTCTAATTGGCTCCAACAGTCAGAGGAGGCAAATATAGTGTGCTCATTATGTATCTGTAATGTTGGACTAATGGAGATGATGTAGAAAGATGACGGCCAAATAGCCCTCTAACATTAAGTAACTCGTAGAAATCAGATGGATTGAAATGTTATGTAACCGTAATTAGGCAGATTGATAATCGTACCATGTTCATTGTAGCCTTAATCCTAATAGGCCAGGCTGCAGAAGACTTACAGAAGCATTTCATGTTTGTAGAGGAGGAAGAGACAGACGAGTGCAGTTTTTAGTGTGTTCGACTCTTGACCTTTACAGTTTAGCTGCTCATTTGGTCAATGCTTTAGAGCAAATGAGGCAACTTGGACTTGAAATGAATAATATACAGTTTAGAGCCAGTGCTGCTGCTTCTTTCTTTCTTTCTTTCTTTCTTTCTTTCTTTCTTTCTTTCTTTCTTTCTTTCTTTCTATCTATCTAGCGATCTATCGATCTATCTATCTGTTATCTTACCTCTCTGTTGATGAAGAGCTAGTTAACCCTGTAAAGCCTGAACCATTAAATCACTGACAGAAAATTCCAGTTCTTTGAAACTGGAGCCTATATTGGTCCTTCTAAACAAACCTTTTTTTTTTTTTTTTTTTTTTCAAATATCAATTCCATCCATGTATCCATGTATGAGTTTCAATTTTGTATCATATTTGATACATCAGGTCTCAATGCTCAAATATTATTAGTTTTGAACAAGCAAAAACATAATATAACACAACCATGTCTAACAAATTGGTAATTCTTTTCCAAAATTGGCAAAGTTCTGCCTCCTTCCTCATTAATGACAATCTTGTAGTGTCACTGGAAAGGCCTCTGGTGAACGAACCCCCCTCCACCCAGTGAATTATCTGTGTATTGCATGTATCTAATTGTATACATCAAATATCCCACTGATCATGTAGCGGCTTCAAAACTCATGTGTCAAATGTGACACATTTGGGGTTATAGGGTTTATCTACCTCTTAAAGGGGTTTGCTAAACCCACTTTTTTTAGTCTTTGGTACTTTTATTTGTGTATTTGGACCCTAATAGTTCATACAGTTTGAACTTGAACCCTCCAGGTGCTGCAAAGCTATCTTTATATTCATTTTGGCAAAAATTGAATGGATTTCTACAACCTGTTTTAATTCCCGCTTAACCCTTTCATGCATGAATTGTGAGAACCTTAGTCAAGATTTATTTTTTGAGTGTTTTTATTCCTCCTTAGCCATGAAAAAAAACAATGTGATCGAGTTTTTTTTTTTCTACGGAGTTACAAAAATATCCATGCATTTAATTTTTGAAGTAAAGAAACGTGTTTAAAACCAAAAATCAGAAAGTGATATGAAAACAATGAAATAAAAACATTTTTAATGCTGCTAATCTGATGTCTTCTCACATTTTAACATACTCTAATGCTAGTAATTACTCACTTCATGGAGATAACATGCAAAAAAAACCTTTTTGTCTAACAAATAACAATTGATTTACACTCAAACATGTCAGTGCAGATCAGGTTTATCAAGAACAGTACAGTTACAGTAATGGTATGAATGTCAGTGTATGGGATGATGCATAAGTGTCCACTGTGTTGGCTGGTATGGAACTAAAACAACAAAACCCATTAATATACAAGAGAACAGCTGGAGAATAACTGTCCACTATAGTGACCTATGCATGAAAGGGTTAATTTGTTGTGTCTATAACTAGTTACGTCACAACATTTGCTTATATAAGGTCAAGACTTCTGGTGAACAAATTCCTCCCCCCTGGTGGATTATCTGTATATTGCATGTATTTAATTGAATACATCAGGTTTTTCAAGAAAAAAAATATCACACTGATCATGTAGAGAGCTTCAAAACTCATGCATCAAATATGATACATTTGGTGTTATAGGCTTAACTTGCTTAGTCCCCTGTTATAAAAGGCAGGGAAATACTATTGCTGGCCTAAATGAATACTAGAGCTGGATGACTTTGTGCTTTAAGTTTTCCAGCAGAGCAGGGCATGTCTTGACTGTTCAATTCCACCTTTGTCTGTTCTACAACCTATCTTTACAGACACAGTAGTCATCACTCATGGTATAAAGGCTTTGCCCGTTGGCACATTCAGGACACAGACTCACCACATGGTTGGACATCTGAACTTATTTACAATGATGTTTTTACAGCACCAGCAACCCACCCCCCCTCAAACTCCTGTGATCTAAAGTGAACTGAACTCTTGTTGTGTTCAATTTTTACACTGTGCACTATTATAATACATATTTTGATTATAAAACTGGAAGAGATAATCTTATGTTAAAGTAAGTGAGTTAATCAAACTACAAAAGTGCTGTGGTATTTACCGATTTGGAATTATTTACAAATTGTTACCTTTTTTAAGTTAAACCAGTATAGTTTTATATTATTTGGAGTGTGGTGTCTGTAGCTTTTTTCGGTTTTTGCTCACACTGTTCAGACGGATCATTTCTGGAGGTCACTAAAAAGTTACATACCTAGAGGTAAGGTGTTCATACTCCTCTTCATCTTGAAATACAACACAGTCTGGTTTCGAAAACTGCAAGAGGTCGTCAGAGGCTTTCAACGACAAACTCACACATATGCGATACGCAGAACTCTGCATTTTAGTAAGACAAAAGTTTAACCAAGTGCACTTTCTCCAGTCTCTGGTGTTGGAAAAGATAGAAAACCTAAATCAATACAGTGAAGATGCTGAACGTCTGGCACACAGAAGACAGACACACACACATACACACACACACACACACACACACAAACACACAACCCAGATCTTTATACAGTGTAGAGCTGTCACCAGCAGACTGTAAATAATAGGCAGAAGATGAAACAATTTCCAAACAAAAACAGCATGGCATTGTGTGTGAGTCTGTGTGTACGTGTCAATGTTTTTTGGTGTACTGTATGTCTGAATACCCTGTAGAGGCCGAGGCATTTGCCCACTCCACTGCTCTTTTTTTTCCAGTCTGGCAGGCAGACAAAGGGAAGTGATAGAGCTAAGTTGAAAGGACATGTTTCTAGAGTCAGTCTACGGGAAGGATGCATCCTGATTGAGATTGATTTGTATTTGGTCTTGCTTACATCATCAAGTCGGCCTGCACCAGATCTGGGGTCAATTCAATCAATTCAAAATGAAAATCAATTTAAAGTGCAACCTGAATGTGATTACACTTATAAATCATGTTGCTTTTTACTGTAATAAACTCTGTACGATATTTGCAAAAGTGGAAATAGTGAAGCCCTGGGAGAAAGATCACATGTCTTTGTTTTCCGGGATGGCTGTGGTTCAGGAGGTAGAGCAGGATCTGGAAATGGACCAGGATCTTAAACAGTATTTTTGGACGCTAAAGTTGGACACTAAAACTAAAGTTTCAGTTTAATTGCACACCATTTTAGATTATTTTTTGTCTTTTTATTCGGTTGTAATTCGGCTGTGTACGTCTCCCAGTGTTGGACCATCAAGACCAGCAAAGCCTTCTCTGCTGACCTCGTTACACTGGGCTACAAAAAAAAGTTTTTTTTCTGCAAGTTGTCTAGGTTTTTTCAACTGAATTAGGACCATTTTGCACCACTAAATCCAAAAATGACATCTGTTTTTCTCAATCAGGTCAGGTTTTTTTGCTAATTTGATTTTGAAAAATTTGATCTTCTCACAAAATATAATAATTAATACCAAAATAAGATTGGTAAGCACACTTTATGAAACTTGTGACTTGATTCCTGTTAGGTACAATGGTGTATTCACTGCAGATGTAGCAGAATACGTCAGGCTTATTTTTGCAAGATCCTCTAGTCGAAGCCATTTCATTCACCTGTAATATTAAAAAAAACAATCATAAATTGGCAAAAGTAAAATCTTCAGAACTTGTTTATTGCAAGAAATATGAAAGAATTTTGTATCATATGATGTGAAAATGCCCATAAATGTTACCAAAAATGTTAAAAAGCCAGTATGTAGCATAGTTCAGAAAGTTGACCTGATTGAGCAAAATTAATGTGATATTTGGATTCAGCACACCAAAATTATCCTAAATCAGCTCAAAAAACTTAAACAATAAATTTGTTGGTGACCAGTGTTATCATCAGAAAAACGAACCTGCATTTACAACTTAAACTGTAATATTTGTTCCATGAAACTGTTAAAATTTATTCCCAATAGACCAAGGTTATAATTATTTTGGATTTTTCATTATAGTTTAGTTTTATTTATAGTTTTGACTTTTTTCTCAAATTCAGTTAGTTTTATTCATTTTTAGAGCAGGTTTGCTAGTTTTTATTAGTTTTCATTTCTTTCTAAAAGCTTAGCTTTAGTATTAGTTTTAGTTTTGTCATATATTTTATCTTCCTTGCTGTCATATTCAATGAAATCCCATACAGGACTCTGCTGCTTTCTCCCAACTTTAGTCTCCATGTTGCCAGATAGAGTGGGGACGAGAAGTTGACTCTAAATGACAAGTGATGAAAAGTGGCAGACCGTGAAGTGCCGTATGGTGCTGCTAGCTAAAATTGCTAGAGCGAAATAAACCGACTTCATATCAATCCGAAACGAAGGGAATTTTATCTATAATTTTTATACGTTTTTTGTTTTGTAAGCACACAATACAGTTTCAGTTAGTTATCGTTTTTTCTTTTAATTAGAGTTTTTATTTATTTCAGTTAACGAAAATGTTTTTCCAATTCTAGTTTTCGTCATTTCGTTAGTTATCATTAACGATAATAACCTTGCAATAATAATAATAATACATTTTATTTGTATAGCACTTTTCATGGAACTCAAAGACACTTTACATACAGCTAGGGATGTAACGGTATGAAAATTTCATATCACGGTTATTGTGACAAAAATTATCACAGTTATCATTATTATCGCGGTGTTATTGAAATTGTGCTCAAAATGTTCAAAAAGTACTTATACGCACACTGAAATAATTTAACCAAGTTGTATTTACAAAAAAAATAAATAAATAAATAAAATAAAATAATTGGCACAATGTACCCTCTGTTGGCAGAAACATTCAAATATTAACCCTTAGTGGTCTGAGCCTATTTTGGTCGTTTTTCAGTACTTTTGATTTTTCTTTTATATACTATATAAAGAAATGTTTACTATATCCATGTATGGTATCTTTTTTTTTCAGCACAACTTCATCTATATCATGTGTCTATTACTTCTTCACTTTAACCTACTATATCAACATAAAAGGCCAGAAAACACAAAGAAATATATAAAAACAAAGATGCTTAACAAACCTTTTCAAAGACTTTAAAAGTGAATACTGGTTCCAAATATTAGGTATAGAAAATCAAAATTGTAATTTAAAACTATACTCAAATATTTGACGTAAAAGCAGATCTTTACATTGGTGTTTTTTCCCCTAAAAGTGTGGTAATCAAACACGGTTATCATGATAGTTAGAATTTAAACGGTACTATTAACCGTCTGCAATTTTACCACGGTTTATCGTTATACCGGTAATTGGTACATCCCTACATACAGCAGATAAAAACAGAAACCAAACACATTAAAAACAGATAAAAGCAGGTGCAGAAGGCAGGTATATAAATATAAAACAGTTAAACATTAAAAGCGATCTTATATAAGTGAGTTTTTAAAAGTGATTTGAAGGTACTGAGGTCGGAGCAGTGTTGGATGGTAGACTACTCTCTTCATTTCTTAGGTTTTCTTTTGGCTGCACGGCTTCCAGTTAATGTGTGTGGATGTAAGATATTTTGTCCAATCAGATTTCAGTCTCTATGTGTTGCCAGGGTTAATCTAATCTGCCCTGGACCTTCAGAATCAGTAGTGAAGGCTCATGTAATTTAAACTATATAGCACTGGAATGGTTTCTTTAACCAATCAGATTTCAGTTTCACCTCACAGGGCCAACCCCCAATGTCATCCTTCCTCTGATTGGATGGTATGAGCAAAACTATTATTTGATATACCTTTAGAAATATTCTTTTTGATTCACGATCAAAATATTCTGGAATTTTCTGCCAATGATTTAATGATCCAGGCTTCACAGGGTTAAGTCGAGTAAGTTCCATCACTGTCGTCTCCTGTGTTTCCCTGTAGACTGAAATCTACTGCAGGTAAAACACCGACTGTGGAAAATTAGACTAATCACTATATTTAAGTGAAATAAATGAATGTACCCCTTTGAGAACCTGAATGGTGCTTCATTAAAGAAATAAGTAGTAGTAAACAATCCTACAAGCTCCACTGTTTTGGCCCAGAAATGAGATTTACACCACCATGATTTAAGATTTAATAACAGGATGGAAACAGGTGTAATCGCATAGAAGTCGAAGCCATTGACTAGAAGTGAAAATATTAAGAGCGTCATCATATCCAAGAATAAAGACAGTATTTAATTAGGGATGGGTGTTACATTCTCCCCTATATTATACACCCATCTGTCTAATATCAATGCATCTACAGTCTGCCAAAGGTCAGCGACAAACAAGTTCTGTGGAGAGGATATTCTCTTTCACATATACAGAGATAACCCATTTAGTTTCATTATAAATGAGTGAAATTTTCTATGAGTCATAAGAATGGACTTACTTATCTTTACCGATACTATCTGTACAGGGTGAGTCAGAAAAAACGCTCTTTCCATTTAAAGAAATTGTACTGCTAAAATGGAAACACTGATTTTTCTTTTGACCATATAGTCATATTGATGTGGTTATTGAGCATGTCTGGTGATGTAGTCATAGATTTATTGCATTGCATAAGAGAGAGAAGGTCCATTGTTTATTGGGCACTGAAATACCTGTCAACACAATGTATGCCACAGTGAACAAACTTGAAATTGACAACAATTACAGGAGTCGGGGCTTTGCTTTCACACTCAGGACATAGGCCTACATGACAGTGCCCAGGGAGTTTTCATCATGGCAAGACCACAGTTTACGGATGTGCAGAGAGCTTTCATGGTGACAAAATTCTGCGAAACTGGTAGCGTCCAAGAAACCATCCGGCAGTTCCAAGACCTTGTGGGGGTATCTTAAAAACCGTGTGTATCAGACTGTTCCACAAACTCTTCAGGAACTCCGAAATCGCATCACGGCTGAAATCCAAGCCCTACGACGAACACGAATGGCGAGAAGAGCTGTGTTAGAGATGCGACAACGAGCACAGATTTGCATCAATCTGACTGGTAGCCAGATTGAAGGTCGTGCCGGACGACTTCGTTGAGACAAAACATTTTGATGGTGAGTAAACATGCTGTAATGGTTGACAATTTCAATTTCATTCACGGTGGCATAAACTGTGTTGGCAGATATTTCGGTGCACAATAAACAATGGACATTTCCTCTGTTATGCTATGCCATAAATCAATGATTCAATCACCAGACATGCTCAATAACCACATCAATATGACTGTATAATCAAAAGAAAAATAAGCATTTCCATTTCAGTGGTACAATTTCTTTAAATGAAAAGAGCGTTTTTTCTGACTCACCCTGTAGTGCCATGAATCTGTGGTTATGACTGTGGTGAACCAGTGGTTATGAGCAGCGCAAATGCTACAAGATTATTATTCACACAGTTGATGTTGAGTTCAGGGCAGGGCTGGGCGGTAAAACGATAACGGTATATATCGCGAAATAACTTTTCCTCAACAGAAATATGAGACATGCTCAGTACAATTTTGATACAGTTCATTCGTCCATGTCTTGACAGACATAAGAACAGCCAATCGTAACACTGGTCAACAACAAATTTGTTTACATTTTTTGAGCTGATTTAGGATAATTTTGGTGTGCTGAATCCAAATATCACATTAATTTTGCTCAATCAGGTCAGCTTTCTCAACTATGCTACATATTGGCTTTTTAACATTTTTGCTTACATTTATGGGCATTTTCACATCATATGATACAAAATTCTTTCATATTTCTTGCAATAAACGAGTTCTGAAGATTTTACTTTTGCCAATTTATGATTAATGTTTTTTTTTAATATTACAGGTGAATGAAATGGCTTCGACTAGAAGATCTTGCAAAAATAAGCCTGACGTATTCTGCTACATCTGCGGTGAATACACCATTGTACCTAACAGGAATCCTGTTAGAAAATGATTTTTTTTTTCTCTTAAAACCTATTTTGGGCGAGAACTATATAAAAAATCAACTGATAAAGTCATAAAAATGTAATCAATTTTGTGAGAAGATCAAATTTTTCAAAATCAAATTAGCAAAAAAACTTGACCTGATTGAGAAAAACAGATGTCATTTTTTGGATTTAGCGGTGCAAAATGGTCCTAATTCAGTTGAAAAAACCTAGACAACTTGCAAAAAACATTTTTTTGTAATCCAGTGTAATCGAACCAATCACACTACAGCCATGGCAAGTTAGGTTGACGCTAATGTCTGGGCTGAAGCGGGAGGTAATGAATGTTCCCTCAGGAGAAAATGTAACAGATCTCAGGCAGCCGGGTTCCTGAAAAATAGGGTGTGAACTGTTTCAGTTCAGGGCCTTCAATACAATATGGAGGTGTACCGAACAAACACATGTAACCGATGTGAAGAACGCAAACACTCACCTTTACTGAAGTTTCACTTTCGGTTTACGCCAGTTATGTCAGTTAAGGAACGCACCCCCATGTTTGGTGAAGATGGTCTGTTTTGTTTGTGTTCTCTTTTAAAACTTGAAATCTTTTTCCTGCTGGTCAGACTTTTAGTTTAGTATTAATTTTATGTATCTGTTTTATTTTTCTTAAACAGTTGTATAATGTTCTTCAGCACATCTGTCATGCTCAACCTGTGACACAAAATAAATCAGATTTAAATCAGAAATAACCTTCTGATGTTTTCACAACTAACTTATGAGTAACGGAAAATTTAAGCTTGACAAAAACAGTGATTTGATTTATATATCGTGATACATATTGATATCGTCTGATATGAAAAAAAATATTGTGATATGATTTTTTTTTTCCATATTGCCCCACCCTAGTTCAGGGACTTATTTATAATATAAATGACAAACATGGAGATATTTCTGTTGGGTGGTAGACATTATACTGACAGGAATCACGATGAAGTAAAAAAAATTTTGTGTCAACACTTGTATAAAATGTAAATAAGTGGGCGTAACAGGTAGGTTCTGCTACAAGTATTGACAGAAAAGAAAACAGTGTTGTGTTGTTACCAGCTAAACTGTAAAAAGAACTAAGATGAGTAACTGAGCCCACAGGGGCTGTGCGCTCAGAGATGGGTGAAAGACTAATACACATATATACACAGGCACTCATACAATTTTAGAAACACTCCCACATGTGTGCACACAATAAACAATGCCAAGCACAGAAATACTCACAGTACACACACATACACTGTATGACTCAATAGACATGAAAGTATGAAGAAATGTAAACCTCAGCATGAACTCCACGCAACGTTGTGACGACAGCTGGAAAATACACACACACACATACACAAATGTATGAAAGTGACAAGTATAATAAAACTGCAGGCATGTTGAATTCCCACACATTCAAGACATGAATACATTCACAACCAGAACAGACGACACACACTCACATACTATGTGCTCCCACACATGGCAATTTGGGTGTGTTTTCCCTGTCTGCTGTCTCCCTACAGAACAGATCAATGCCCTGCTTCCATGTCTTTCAGACAGGAGAAAAAAAAAAAACAACCTAAAGGCAAGTCATGCTACAGGAAAGAGACAGACCGTAAGTAAAGAGAGAGAGAGAGAGAGTAAAAGTGAGGGCAGGAGGGTAACATTTTAACCCTCCGGTATCCGGGTGCGCCTTTTAGGAACACTTTGCACTTCGTGTTAAAAAACTTCATATTATTTTTCACAATTTAAATAAGGTTAGAATTCAAAAGTTGTTCATTTTTGCATGATCTTTAAAATTCTGGCCACCAACTTAAATGTGCACATTGTAAACAAAAGAAAATTACCAGACTAGCATTTGTCTCACAAGTGTGCCTAAAACGCACTATTTCTTCCATTTGATATGTATGATTAGGGCTGACCTTGATTTACAAAAATAAAATCAAATTAGAGCAGAAAAATAAATCAATATATAATATTTAATAGTTTGATTTATAGGTGTGCATTTTACGCACACTTGATGACAGATGCTAGTATTTTTGAACATTTGACCTAGTGCTAAAAATAATAATGCAAATTAACCAATGTTGGAGTTAATCATTGACATATGCCAGGATGAAAAAAATTAATAATATGTGATCCACTTTTTATGCAGTATATTGAAAAAAATATTTTTTTTTGTGTGTTTTTTGCATCCAAAAAAATGGTTTCTTTACATTACAAACACGGCATTTAAAGGGTTAAAAAATGTGACAATTATTGAGTATTTGGTATTTATATTTACAGCTCAGGTTGATGAAATAGAAAAAAAGTGTAAAAGAATTAAAAACAAACTGTATGAAATTTTTTTTTTTGGACATTATTCCGTAAGTGTGTGAAAAACGCACACTTGGTGCTTGGAAAGGGCCTTGCTGGACAGGATACCAGAGGGTTAATTAAGTGTATATGTAATTGGGTTTTGGCAACACTACAGACAAAATACAGTTGAAAAATATGGCCAATATGGTTTCTATAGAAATTAGACTAGTGGTCACTTATTATATAGGGGAAAAAAAGCCAAAGTGCAAAAGTTCAAATCAAATTAAGCGATTATTGCAACATAGTGTTATAATACAAAAAACAAACAAAAAAAAACAAACTACACATTTTGAAAAATTACCCCCAATTCTGCTATTGATAATTTTTGGAATTTTCTTTTATGGGCGTCAGTAGGTAGGGGATTGGCGGATATTTGTCCAAATTTACAGACCCAGGTTTTCATGCATGAGTGAGCAGGGGCAAATTGCGCAATCCAAGTTAAAAGTGGTTTGCTCGAAGTAGCGGTGGGACTTAAATCCAGTCAAAGGTCATGGGAGGGAACAATTGGCATCCATCTTGTTTTCCACAAAATTGCCAGGTTACAGCGTTAACACTTTGGCCACCATGTCAATTTCATTTCTTTACCTATGACAGCTGTTCCTGCCTTTCAAAGTTAATTCAACTTGTTCAGGACTGAAAATGTCCCTAACCCTAATCCTAACTAGTTTTTACTTGGATTGCGCAATTTGCCCCTGCTCAGTCATGCATGAAAACCTGGGTCTGTAAATTTGAACAAATATCCACCAATCCCCTACCTACCCACGTCCATAAAAGAAAATTCCAAAAATGATCAAATGCAGAACTGGGGGTAATTTTTCAAAATGTATAGTTTTTTTTAATATATCCTATATAAATGTTTTGTTTTGTTTTTTTACTATTTCATTTTCTGTAGGCGTTCCCTTTCCTGCTTTTGCTGAGAGGTAAATACCTGCTGTGTGGTAGGAGTCAGGAATGCTTTGTGATGTGTGTTTGTGTTTTGTTTGTCTGAAATAAATAAAAGAATCATTGGGCAATCAGCAGCAACACCGGTAACAGCTGAACAGCCGAAGAAAAGAAAGCCACCCACAACATTGTGAAAGTCAAGATAAACTAACAGGACGTGAAGTGTTTCAGCAGGCGTGAAATACGGTTTGATTGACAGGTAATAACAGGAAACGACAAAACTGTTACGACCTGTAAAGGCAGGGACGCTTTCCTGTACGTCTCTTCTTTATCTGTCTTCATTTTCATTTCTCCTTTCCTCTGCCTCCTCCTCCTCCTCCTCCTCTTTCTCCAGAGGAACATATGTGTGTTAGAGAGTGTGTGGGAGGAGGGCCTTGCTACTATTTTCACAGGGAGATGGAGAGAACTACTGCAAACCAGGCCAAAGAGTGGGAGGGATGAAGAGATGGAAGGTGGAGATAGTAATGGAGGGATGGAGGGAGCTTTGCAAAAAAAAAACAAAAAAAAAAAACATGCAGAGCTAAGAAACAGCAGGATGAGTTTGGTGATTGATTTTAATTTAGCCAGGCTTTATTGAAGGCTTCCCCTGATCCTCAGCTTCTATGAAGTGTGCCCGCTGTAGAATGACTACTTCCTTTGAGAGGCGTAATTTTAACGAGAACAGCATTCACTTTATCATCCATAGCCATATCCTTCTTCATTACCCCTAAAATAGCACCCTGCTGATGGTGTTGAGCCCATTTTTACAAACAAATTGATCCTTTTGTCATCAAATGCTTGAAATTAGTTTGACTACGCAGAACAAGTGATGGAGTCATTGCCTGGCTTCCATTTCCTTTTGACAAAACAGGACAGGACTGAGGCTGTATTTGATAAGCTGGAGACCGGAAACAAAAGCGTGCTGACATGCAGTTTGTACAGCTAATTAAAAACAACGAATTCCATGATAAATGTTCTCACCTTCTCATGAACTACTGCTATAGGAGTTTGAATTAATGTGTCTTCTAAAACTGCTCCTTATAGCTGAAGGCCTTAGTCAGCAGCAGAGTTAGACTGTTCTCCGGTGTCCCTTTTACTCCACAGACTCAGCTGTCTTAATCGGGCAAAGGCCGGAGAGAATACAACATCTGCCGCGTCAACTTGTGCTCTCTAATGAACATCAAGTTGGACCACATTCCCCTATCAGCACAAGTAGTTCACCACATCAAAATGAATAATATCTTTCATAGCATTTGTTTTAATCATGTGTGTCCTACTTCAGAATCAGCATAGAGACACATATTCTCAGTATGAATACTTTTGGACAGAACGGATTATGCACAAAAAAGTTATGTAAATCTGGCTGCGTGGTTTTCGTTTCAGTGTGTTGTTCTGTGTTGCAGTCACAGCTGGTGCTAAACAAGGCTGTGGGGCGCAAATAAAAAGTATGAACACAGCAGTTAAAAGTTCCTGAGCAGAGTCAAGTTTTTAATGGGTCAGTCAGCTGATAATGCTTGTCATAAACCCTTGATTGTAATTACAGCTGCATGATATATACAGGGTGGGGAAGCAAAATTTACAATATTTTGAGGCAGGGATTGAAACACAGTGTATGACCAATTGGTTTATTGAAAGTCATGAGAATTTATTTGCCACAAGAAAATTGACATCATAGAAAATGTTTTTATTCTATGTGTCCTCCTTCTTTCTCAATAACTGCCTTCACACGCTTCCTGAAACTTGCGCAAGTGTTCCTCAAATATTCGGGTGACAACTTCTCCCATTTTTCTTCAATAGTATCTTTAAGAAAGTCAACATTGCTGTGTGATGTTCTATTGGTACCATGTTCTAAAACGCCCCAAATAGCATAATCCAGAGGGTTTAGATCTGGGCTAGAAGGCGGCCATAAACATGATTCCCAAAAATTGCTAAAGTTGGATTTGTTGCTGTTGTCAACTAGTGCTTTGGTGTTCTTGTGTAAGATTTTAACTTCAAATCATATTTTACTGCATTTCTAACGGTCTTGTTGTCTACCTCAAGTTCAATTGCAATTTTTCTCATGGATTTGGTTGGATCCTTTTGGATTTGGATTTGAGAGCTTTAATAAAAGCTTTGGTACGTTTTTTGTTGCTTCCTCCACTTCCAGACTTTCTCGTAATAGTTTTGCTCATAGTCATTCTCTTCTTTCCATTATAAACAGTCTTTATGGACACTCCAACTATTTTTGAAATCTTCTTTGGTGTGACGAGTGTATTCAGCAAATCACACACTCTTTGACGTGTGCTTTCCTGATTACTCATATGGGCAAAAGTTTCTGAAAAGGTATGGATAATAGTGTTAGGTATGATTATGACATCAATATATGTTTGGTTTCAAAACAATTGACGTAGTGCCTGCTGAGAAAAAACAACTAAATGTTCATTGTAAATTTTGCTTCCCCACCCTGTAGTTTCAGCATCGTCATCGCAATGTATGTGTGTGCAATAGTCACATCGCAGCTCCTGCGATGTTGGAGGCAAATGAACTCAACGTGTTCTCATCTAATTTCAAGGGTAACTGACACACACTGCATGCAGCGATCCACCAATCACATTCATTCTTAATCAGTTTGCTGAAACAGACCACGCCCCTGCACATGGAGTGAGCTGCTGGTACCAAAGAAGCGTTGCTGCTGGCAAGGTTTTGCTGTGACGCAGCGCCACATCCTGCTTCCTCAAATGAAAGTTTGCAGGAGGTAGGGAAAAGACAAATGAGTCTTAGATTTCACTTTAAGTTCCACA
This sequence comes from Sphaeramia orbicularis, assembly GCF_902148855.1. Lineage (NCBI taxonomy): Eukaryota > Metazoa > Chordata > Actinopteri > Kurtiformes > Apogonidae > Sphaeramia > Sphaeramia orbicularis. Next base: position 34,100,718 of record NC_043957.1, read on the forward strand.
GGTGGAATGGAACCTTCTGCATCGCTCCATACCCCCATAGAATTATGAGTTGGACCGGTTGAGCCCGCCCCCCACGACCTACTGACCAGAACACGCATGTGCACCTTCCACCCCCCACCCACAGCTGAATCGGACACCCTGTATATAGAAAAATTCATTTGGGACCTGCTGCCAAAGCAGCACTGGGTCTTTATGGGTTAAACTTAAGTCCTTATGTAAAAACACCGAGGTCAAAGACACTACTGCTGTTTTTCCATCACACAGTTCTAGCACTACCCACCTCTACCTGACTCAGATTGATTTCATTCAGTTTCTAATGTTTCAATTGCATTTGAGTACCAGGTCAATGTGGGTGGGGTCATCATAATAAGGTGAAACTCCTGTGATGTCATTTGTATGCGACACAAACACAACTCAACAATGGAACACATGGAGTTGCTGTTGTGACTCATCCAGTGACATCACTTTCTGGCCAATCAGTAGCCTGCAGTCTGCTGATGTCACAAATTCTGGTTTGACTCTGCTGACTTCAAACCATGGTTAAAGCGCCTGGTATCAGGTACTGACCCCTAATGAAACACTCCAAAAAAACTGAGTAGAGTCAATCAGAGCAGGTGCTGGTGGAAAAGCTCCATTTATGGAGGACGACACAGAACTAAACTTTGTTCCCAGTGACATTTGGAGCAGGTTATCATCTGCTTCTGCTTCATCTCAGAGTCCTGAAGGCACCTCTATCTCAGTCTGAGCCACTTGGCAACCCAGCAAAAATGATCCAATCACACAAGGACAAGAATAGAAAAACAATTCTGACTGGCTACAGGGCACAAAAGGTGCACCTTGGGGTGATTCTTTATTCCTCCAATGACAGCACAGCCTGATCAGCTCAGCAAAAGACTTCAGCGCCACATACACAGTCATTTGTCAGGTGCCCCGTGACCCGGGTTCAAGGTATCTTTATTGTCCCAGAGGGATCGATTTGATTTACAGAGCAGTAAATAAAAAACACCAACCAACATCAGTGATCTAACAACAACAAACAGCGGCACATTTTCCAAATTACACTGTCATTTACAAGGCAGGAAGTCAATATATTCACACAAAAATTCAGTAAACACAGTTAAAAACAATCTTGATAAATGCTGACATATATGTGTGTGTGTTTGCGTGCATGTGTGTGTCTGTGTGTGTTTCCTGCAACAGTAAAAACATACAGGCTTTTGTTATTATTGTTTATCTAAGTTGAGTTATTACAAGAAACAGAAAAAGAATTGGTATTGATAAAGAAATGGTTTGATTAAAGTAAATTACCTTTAAATGAAAATAAAACAAAGTTTACAATCTTTTCCAGTAATAGAAATGTTGAAAATGCAAAACTATATTTAAATGGAGTGGAAATTGTAAGAGTTTATGAAGCTAAATGTTTCTGTGTCATCATTGATAGTAAACTATGTTGGAAACCCCATATTGAGTTTATTAAAAACAAAGTGTCCAAATCTATAGGTATTCTGTATAAAACAATGGACTTACAAAATAAAAAACAGCTGACACATGATCTATTGTTCTTTGTTTATGCCCTACTTAACACATTGTGCAGGAAAAAGTAATATACAGGGTGGGGAAGCAAAATTTACAATGAACATTTAGTTGTTTTTTCTCAGCAGGCACTACGTCAACTGTTTTGAAACCAAACATATATTGATGTCATAATCATGCCTAACACTATTATCCATACCTTTTCAGAAACTTTTGCCCATATGAGTAATCAGGAAAGCAAATGTCAAAGAGTGTGTGATTTGCTGAATGCACTCGTCACACCAAAGGAGATTTCAAAAATAGTTGGAGTGTCCATAAAGACTGTTTATAATGGAAAGAAGAGAATGACTCTGAGCAAAACTATTATGAGAAAGTCTGGAAGATACTATTAAAGAAGAATGGGAGAAGTTTTCACCCGAATATTTGAGGAACACTTGCGCAAGTTACAGGAAGCGTGTGAAGGCGGTTATTGAGAAAGAAGGAGGACACAGAATAAAAACATTTTCTATTATGTAAATTTTCTTGTGGCAAATAAATTATCATGACTTTCAATAAACTAATTGGTCATACACTGTCTTTCAATCCCTGCCTCAAAATATTGTAAATTTTGCTTCCCCACCCTGTAGATACATTAGTAAAATTACAAAAAAGAGCTATTAGAATATTTTGAAGTAACTAATAATTTATTTATTCAACTTAATACCTTAAAATTGCCAGATATTATTTATATTAAAATATTAGAGATGATTTATAAAGCAAAAAATAATATGGTTCCAAATACCATACAAGAGTTCTTTAAATTAAGCCAGAGTAATGATAATTTCAGAGGTCTTTATATTTTTGAATGTATGAAAGTGAGGACAAATGTGAAGTCCAGATGTATTTTAGTTGTGGGTGTGAAATTATGGAATGGACTTGATGATGAATTTTAGTTGTTCACTTCTCTGATGAAGTTAAAAAAAATGCGTTCAGTATAAAATCATTCAGGAATATTAAGTGGAGATGTGTTTTTGTTTTGTTATTGATTTTTTTTTTTTTTTTATAATGACAATGCTCAATAATGTACACGTTTAAATTAATGTAAGTGGTGTGTCAGGTGAAAAGGATAGGCAAAAAAAAAAAAGCTTCTGCTTCTGGCCTATCCCTTTTTTCGATTTTTGTGTTTATTGTGGTTGTTGTACTGTGTGTGGTGATTACTGTACAAACCAAAAATAAACCATTTGTTCATTCAAGTTCAACCAGCTGCAATAAAAATACATTAAATATTACAGTGATCAAATATAATCAAAAGCCGAAAATTATTAGTGCAAAATTGTATTGTAACTTGTATTGAGGAATGAAGAGGAGTTGATATTTTTTGCTTCTTCTCACAGGCTCCATGAATTCCCTGTGCCAAAGTAAGTGGGTGTTGGTACTGCAGGAATTTGTTGTGCGCTAAACATCAGGGATATGTTTCACCTTTCCAGTAATGAGAGAGAAAGAGACGAGTTACTGAATCTAGTGGGGCAGTAGGTAGAGGGAATGTGGTCCTTTCATCATGTGTTTTTCTGGATTTTTAACAAGCCAGCTGCTAATCACATGTCAGGCAAAGAGTTCTGTTTTCTCTAGTGTGCCCATGTAAGTGTCTGAGCTGCCAGCCTGCTGTTTTGTTGGTATTTGGGGTGTCTATACTGTGAGTGGAGGGTTTTAAGATGAAGGCAGCAGAATGTTAATGAAAGCAATGGAGGCGAGCTGATGACGGCTGGCACCGGATTCATTATTTCAATGTTTTTAGTGGTTGTAAAGAAGAACGTAATGATTTTGAGCCCTGAGGCGCAGACAGAACCTGAAGCTGTTTACAGTAGAAGCATGTTCTTTACTTTGAAATTATACAGATACAGAGATATAGTGACTATAGTAGCCAGCAACAAGCAGATAATTGACCAGACTAGGGGTTAAGGTTATAATAGTTTTGGATTTTTAATTATAGTTTAGTTTTAATTAGTTTTGACTTTCTTTTTCTCTAATTCAGTTAGTTTTAATTAGTTTTTAGAGCAGGTTTGCTAGGTTTTATTAGTTATTGTTTTTTTCTGAATGCTTAGTTTTAGTTTAGTTTAGCTTAGTTTTGGTATTAGTTTTAGTTATTTCATATATTTTATCTTCCTCACCATCCTATTCAAAGAAATTAGTGAGGCACGGATCAGTGGGTTACCCTGGACACTTTATTTGGGGTCGGGTTAGGGTGGCTCATTGACTGAGCAGAGACACAAACACATGTACAGTACAATGTATAAATTCCCTATAGCAGGTTGGGCGGGGGGGGGGGGGGGGGGGGGGTGATGATCCATACACAACGTCACTTATGTGAAAATAATGCGAAGATGTGCAAAGCGTGAGAGGAGATGCACAAAGCAGCCAGCAGTAAACCGGACAGAAACATATATAAACCAGAGAGAAACATATATAAACCAGTTAACCGGCAGTTAAACCAGATAGAAACATATATAAACCAGCTAGCCAGCAGTTAAAGCAGATAGAAACATATATAAACCAGCTAGCCAGCAGTTAAAGCAGATAGAAACATATATAAACCAGCTAGCCAGCAGTTAAAGCAGATAGAAACATATATAAACCAGCTAGCCAGCAGTTAAACCAGATAGAAACATATATAAACCAGCTAACCAGCAGTTAAACCAGATAGAAACATATATAAACCAGTTAGCCAGCAGTTAAACCAGATAGAAACATATATAAACCAGCTAACCAGCAGTTAAAGCAGATAGAAACATATATAAGCCAGCTAACCAGCAGTAAACCGCATACATATATAAACCAAGGTTATAATAGTTTTGGATTTTTAATTATAGTTTAGTTTTAATTAGTTTTGACTTTTTTTTCTCTCATTCAGTTAGTTTTAATTAGTTTTTAGAGCAGGTTTGTTAGTTTTTATTAGTTATCGTTTTTTTCTGAATGCTTAGTTTTAGTTTAGTTTAGTTTAGTTTTAGTATTAGTTTTAGTTATTTCATATATTTTATCTTCCTCATCATCCCATTCAAAGAAATTAGTGAGGCGCGGATATGGGTTACCCTGGACACTTTATTTGGGGGTCGGGTTAGGGCGGCTCATGGACTGAGCAGAGACACAATGTACCGTACAATGTATAAATTCCCCATAGCAGGTTGAGGGGGGGTGCAATCCATACACAACGTCACTTACGTGAAACAATGCGAAGATGTGCAAAGCATGAGAGGAGATGCACAAAGCAGCCAGCAGTTAAACCAGATAGAAACATATATAAACCAGCTAACCAGCAGTTAAAGCAGATAGAAACATATATAACCAGCTAACCAGCAGTTAAAGCAGATAGGAACCTATTATAAACCAGCTAACCAGCAGTTAAAGCAGACGGAAACATATATAAACCAGCTAACCAGCAGTTAAAGCAGATAAGAACATATTATAAACCACCTAACCAGCAGTTAAAGCAGATAGAAACATATATAAACCAGCTAACCAGCAGTTAAAGCAGATAGAAACATATATAAACCAGCTAGCCAGCAGTTAAAGCAGATAAGAACATATTATAAACCAGCTAACCAGCAGTTAAAGCAGATAGGAACCTATTATAAACCAGCTAACCAGCAGTTAAAGCAGACAGAAACATATATAAACCAGCTAACCAGCAGTTAAAGCAGATAGAAACATATATAAACCAGCTAACCAGCAGTTAAAGCAGACGGAAACATATATAACCAGCTAACCAGCAGTTAAAGCAGATAGGAACATATATAAACCAGCTAACCAGCAGTTAAAGCAGACGGAAACATATATAAACCAGCTAACCAGCAGTTAAAGCAGATAGAAACATATATAAACCAGCTAACCAGCAGTTAAAGCAGATAGAAACACATATAAACCAGCTAACCAGCAGTTAAAGCAGATAGAAACATATATAAACCAGCTAACCAGCAGTTAAAGCAGATAAGAACATATTATAAACCAGCTAACCAGCAGTTAAAGCAGATAGGAACCTATTATAAACCAGCTAACCAGCAGTTAAAGCAGACAGAAACATATATAAACCAGCTAACCAGCAGTTAAAGCAGATAGAAACATATATAAACCAGCTAACCAGCAGTTAAAGCAGATAGGAACCTATTATAAACCAGCTAACCAGCAGTTAAAGCAGACAGAAACATATATAAACCAGCTAACCAGCAGTTAAAGCAGATAGGAACCTATTATAAACCAGCTAACCAGCAGTTAAAGCAGACAGAAACATATATAAACCAGCTAACCAGCAGTTAAAGCAGATAGGAACATATATAAACCAGCTAACCAGCAGTTAAAGCAGACAGAAACATATATAAACCACTTATAAACATATATAACCCAGTTCATCAGCAGTAAACCACACCTTAGCAGATATGTCATCTCTTAATCATCTCCAGTTCCATTATTAGCCAACTTTGCTTCAGTTCAGTTCAGCTAGCTGTAGCTAGTAACATCAAACGTTTTTTAACATTCTAACAGGTTCCATACCTCTGTAATTGGATTAGTTTTCATCCTCCTCTTTTCTCCTCTTCTAAACTGTGCAGTTCAGGGCTTGGAAGGCCTTTTCATGGTGATAAACTCTCCAGTTTTAACCTGGATGCTAGTCCTGTCTGACTCTGTCCTTTAGCTCTGCTCTGTCTCTGTCACTCACGCGCACACACACGGTACGCCAAAAAAAAAAAAAAAAACCTGACCCATGTATCACTACAGTAAACCCCAGACAGGACGGTGCTGCTTTGTCCCAGTTTTAGTCTGTATGTTCCAGGTAGAGTGGGGACCAGAAGACGACTGGAAACCACCAGTGACCAGACATGACAGACTGTGAAGTGTCGTATGGTGCTGCTAGCTAAAACTGCTGAAGCGAAATAAATCAATTTGATATCAATCCGACATTGACAAAGATGAAAACGAAGGGAATTTTATCCATAATTGTTATATGTTTTAGTTAGTTTTGTAAGCACACAATTCAGTTTCAGTTAGTTATCGTTTTTTTTCTTTTAATTAGAGTTTTTATTTATTTCAGTTAACGAAAATGTTTTTTCAATTTTAGTTTTCGTCATTTCGTTTGTTTTCGTTAACGATTATAACCTTGCTAGGGGTGTGTATCGGCAAGAATCTGGCAATAGGATACAAATCACAATATTAGGACCACAATACGATATATCGCGATATAGCACGATACTGTTAATAAGGCAATATTTTTTTGTTTGTTTTGTTTCCTCTTCTAAGAGAATATTTCCTTGAAAAATTTGATTATTTCAGAAGTATGCTCAAATATTAAATTTTTATTTGATCAGAACATGATTTAATACTGTATTACAAAACTTTCCTTTGTAAAAATGAAATTTTGTTATAAATAATAACAATAAATAAATAAAATTATGTTTACAGACATTACAGTTTAAGATCATGGGCGGTAGCTGGTAAAGTGGGTCGTCCAATAACCGAAGGGTTGGTGGTTCGAATCCCGCTCTGTCCCAGTAATGTGCTGTTGTGTCCTTGCCTCCAGTGCTGCTACTCACACGTGTATGAATGCGTATGAATGTTTGGTGGTGGTCGGAGGGGCCATAGTTGCGGATTGGCAGCCATGCTTCTGTCAGTCTGCCCCAGGGCAGCTGTGGATACATATGTAGTTTACCACCACCAGAGGGAGACTGCGAGAGTGAATGAATAATGGATCCACTGCACATGCTTTGAGTATGCGTTCATAGAAAAGCGCTATATAAATGTAATCCATTATTATTAAGATCCTGCTCAAATGTTCATTTTCTATTAGTTGTGAAAAGAATGCATAGTGCACACAGTCGCTGAATCATCAACTTCATAACATTACACTGGTCAACAACAAATTTATTGTTTAAGTTTTTTGAGCTGATTTAGGATAATTTTGGTGTGCTGAATCCAAATATCACATTAATTTTGCTCAATCAGGTCAACTTTCTCAACTATGCTACATATTGGCTTTTTAACATTTTTGCTTACATTTATGGGCATTTTCACATCATATGATACAAAATTCTTTCATATTTCTTGCAATAAACAAGTTCTGAAGATTTTACTTTTGCCAATTTATGATTAATGTTGTTTTTTTTTATATTACAGGTGAATGAAATGGCTTCGACTAGAAGATCTTGCAAAAATAAGCCTGATATATTCTGCTTCATCTGCGGTGAATACACCATTGTACCTAACAGGAATCAAGTCACAAGTTTCATAAAGTGTGCTTGTGAAAATGATTTTTTTTCTCTTAAAACCTATTTTGGGTGAGAACTATATAAAAAAATTAACTGATAAAGTCACAAAAATGTAATCAATTTTGTGAGAGGATCAAATTTTTCAAAATCAAATTAGCAAAAAAACCTGACCTGATTGAGAAAAACAGATGTCATTTTTGGACTTAGCGGTGCAAAATGGTCCTAATTCAGTTAAAAAAAACCTAGACAACTTACAAAAAAAATTTTTTTGTAACCCAGTGTTATTTTTGTGCTATCCCAAGAAAGAAATTAACATCTGCCTCTCTAAGACAGTAAAAAGTGTTTTTAGGATGATTGAAAAGACCATTATTTAACAAAACAGTGTTTTCAGTTTTAAAAAAAAAACTACATGTATGACCTGCAATATCACAATACTACTTTTTTTTAATTAAAAAAAAAAAAAAACAGAGCAAAATACCTATGTGAATATAGAAATCAAACAAACACAAAAAAAGAAAAACATAAACCTCCACCATATCTCTATTTTTTAAAATACAGATACAGTACTTTTTTAATATTGATACGGTATCATGAAATGAAATATCACGATACATTGCGGAGCCGATATTTTCTTACACCCCTACATAAGACTGTACCAAAAAAAAGAAAAAAGAAAAAAACTTATAAACAAAACAAAAATCATACTGAGCAATGCATCTCGTTAAGGGACAGTTTTCAGTATATTGCACGTCAGGAAAAAACTAATAAATTCAGAAAACATTGCTCAGGGCTTATAGGAATTAAAAAGCATAATTAAAGAAATGAGAGGATGAAGCTTTGTCCCTGAGGAGAGAGAGAAAGGAAAGAACAGGGTGAAGAGATAAAAGCCAAATAGATGAGTCTAGCCCCCAAGATGCCAGATTTCAGATGATGATCACGGTCTCATGTGACACACACACACACACACACACACACACACACAGACAGCCTACTAAGGTATGTGCGAATGTGCATGTGTGTTATACAGATTTCAGTGTCAGTTTCTCAGAGCATGCAGTTAAATCATCACTATCATAGTCCTTAAGAGGGAGATAGGAAGTGAAAGACCAAGGGGGAGAGGGAGCGAAGGAGAGAAAGTGCCTCGGGCTAATCTTTGAATCTTCCTACAACAAAAAAAAAAAAAAAAAAAAAAAAACGAGAAGGTGAGGCACGTAACAATGTGTGCGTATGCTGCACATGCCATCGTATGTGCATGCACCAGTCATCAGTGATTTGGCTTGTCATGTCTAATCCTAACAGTTGCTTTGATCAAAGATTTTTTTTTTCCTTTCCTCTCTTTCCTCAAAAGCCCTTTAATGGGGGACAGAAGTAAAAGGGAGAGTGATGGACAAGAGAGAGAGAGAGAGAGAGAGAGAGAGAGAGAGAGCAAATGAAGTGTAGA